>NC_142395.1:29014393-29211893 GCF_059441095.1 Idiotropiscis lumnitzeri | reverse complement strand
GCAGTAGTGTCATATTATTGTTATTATTATTATTATTAGTAGTAGTAGTAGTAGTAGTGTCATTATTATTATTTATATTATTATTATTATTATTATTATGAGTAGTAGTGTCATTAGTAATAGTATATTATGATGGATGTTAGTTTTGATTTATGGATTTATTTGAGGCTTGCCCATTGCATAAATATTTGCTGGATTTATTTACACTTGGGTGTAAGCATATATAGTTTGAATGGTATTTATTTGATTCTGTGTCTTTTAAAGCTAAAACTGCATTTAACATCGTTTTGGTCATTACTCTTTCCACTAAATCCTCTTGCTCATTCCACCTGCTCATCAGTTACTGCCCAGGACTACACTGTGAGCAATTGTTCATTTAAATTGACAAGAGGAAAATAAATAAAGAGGAAAAGTGGAAGCGTTTTTAACGTAATAATTTCCATAAAACACCGTGGTCAACCACGTCCGTGGGGTAAAATGGAACACTGTCCCACCATTCTTTGTCAATTTCCTGGCTTTACATGTACTGTTCCCAGTGATGGACACAAACCTTTCCAGCAGTCCAATTAGGGTGATTGATGTCTAATTAGGGGCGTGGCTAAGCCATTCACTGCCTTTAAAAGGCGATATTTCACCTGCCCTGTCATTTAGGACTTTGCCAACATGAAGGTAAGACCCTTGTCTTTCGTATCACTATCCTGGATGGACATGTACTGGTCCTGGAAAATATACATATGTGGAGATCAGTGTTGGTATTTACCTGCCTTGTTATTGATGACTTTGTCATCATGAAGGTATCGCTACATTATTTTTAGTCATCATCCTGGCTGTACATGTACTGTTCCCGGTGATGGACACAAACCTTTCCAGCAGTCCAATTAGTTAGGGGTAATTGATGTCCAATTAGGAGTGTGGCTAAACCCATTCACTGCCTTTAAAAAGATTTTCACCTGCTCTGTCATTTAGGACTTCGTCATCATCACTATCCTAGATGTACACATAGTCTTTCCGGATACAGGTACGTACTTTTTCCTGCAGGTGGACACGTGGAAATCAGTCTTGTTTCTGGACATTGCTATACATTTCCTACGTGCGTTGGGCTAAACCCTGAAACATGACTTCATCAAACATGTACACCCGTCTCTTTTGCCCTCAATGGAGCTGCTGTTTTGGGCAATTATCGTATGGCAGGACAATTCCTGAAACTTGTCTTTATTCACCTTTCATTCCTGTCATTTCCCCTCAGACGAGCTACTGTCCAACAGCTGTGTTTGTGGGACTTAAAGTACGGCGGTCCAGTTCCTGGAAAAAATGCCTTTACCTCTGTTCACTTCTGCCCTCATTCGAACTACTGTCTTGTGCATGTTTTTGGGGGACTTGCCGCATGGTGGTCCAATTAATGAAAAATAAACTTATCCTTCGTTCAACCTGTCCTTTGGCCACAGTGGAGCTACTGTCTACCTTACCCACCGTTCACTCTTACCTGTTGGCCACATTTAAACAACTGACTGTCCTGGGCATGTATTTGGGGGACTTACTGCACAGAGGCCAAATTTCTTACCGAACGTGTTTGTGGGACTTAACACATGGGGGTTGGAGTTAACTTATTGATGATATTGACATCATGAAGGTGAGACCTCTGTTCGTTTACATCACAATCCTGGAAGTATACATCCTCGTCCTGGAAATAGACGCATTGTAAAATCAGTGTTTCTCATGAACCTTTCTGGACAGACAGATTTCAAACATGTTTAAAATATCCCTTTACTCACCCTAGAAGCGAACGTGCCCGCAGTGTGGAAACATCTACTCCTCGCTTTCGCGCCATTTGCGAGACATCCATGGCCTTACGGATGCAAAAGTAAGGCGGCTCCTCATCAGCCGACGAAGCCTTCGCTATAGTGGAAGATTGAAGTGCCCCATGACAGACTGCAGCTCGAAGTTAGAATATGTGAGGCTAGATAAGCACCTCATAGCTGCACATGGGAAACACCCGGTAGTACACTCTTTACAGAGCAAGTTTGTGAAAATATAGTCTGCTTTCTTACTTTTAATCATTTAATGCTCATCCTACAGGGAAGTCATCTTTCTAACCTCATGAGCCGGGCCAAGAAACGGGCGATAAAGGAGAGCCTCAAGTCCCTCTCTCAAAGCAATACCCAAATGTCACCACCAGCGCAAGCTCCAGCCCAAGCTCCAGCCCCAGCAGTTCCACGGACCCCACCTCCACCAGCAATGCCATTGTGCCAAACTGCACTTGCAGGAGCACTGCCTCAGACTGGCGCCCTGCCCCCACCACAGGCAGCTATGACAGATGGGTTACAAACACTGAAAGCGGGGCTTAGATTACTCCTGGATGGGGTTGAGATTCTGCTGTCTGTACCTCAAAGTATGCTTGCCAGCTCCACTCCTGCCACCCACTTCAGTGAACCTGCAGCCGATATGATCTGTGCTCCCCCAACACCATCTGCCTCAACAGCCAGCTCTTCACCTGCCTCCCGCCTCAAAGAGTCTGTTGCCAGTCCGCCTTGTGCTTCTCCAACACCGCCTGGCTCAACAGTTCTCCCTACTCAAGCCACCTACCTCAGAGAACCTGAAGCCAGTTCATCCTGTGCTCCTACAACATCATTAGCCTCAAGAGCCAGCTCTTCTCCTGCCTCCCGACTCAGAGAGTCTGCAGCCAGTCCGCCTTGTGCTTCTCCAACACCGTCTGGCTCAAAAGCGCGCCCTACTAGTGCCACCCGCCTGAGAGAACCTGAAGCCAGTTCATCCCGTGCTCCTACAACATCATTAGCCTCAAGAGCCAGCTCTTCTCCTGCCTCCCGACTCAGAGAGTCTGCAGCCAGTCCGCCTTGTGCTTCTCCAACACCGTCTGGCTCAACAGCTCGCCCTACTAGTGCCACCCGCCTGAGAGAACCTGAAGCCAGTTCATCCCGTGCTCCTACAACATCATTTGCCTCAAGAGCCAGATCTTTTCCTGCCTCCCGACTCAGAGAGTCTGCAGCCATTCCGACTTGTGCTCCTCCCACACCGTCTGGCTCAACAGCTCGCCCTACTCGTGCCACTCGCCTCAGAGAACCTGAAGCCAGTTCATCCTGTGCTCCGACAACATCATTTGCCTCAAGAGCCAGATCTTCTCCTGCCTCCCGACTCAGAGCGTCTGCAGCCAGTCCGCCTTGTGCTCCTCCAACACCATCTGACTCAAAAGCTCGCCCTACTCGTGCCACTCGCCTCAGAGAACCTGAAGCCAGTACATCCTGTGCTCCTACAACATCATCAAGAGACAGCTCTTCTCCTGCCTCTAAACTCAGAAAGTCTGCATCCAGTGCCACGACTAGTGCCACCCGCCTCAGAGAACCTGCCGCCAGTACATCATTTGCTGCTGCCGCGTGCACCGCACCCATGGCTCATGAGACCTTGAGAAGTGGGAGCCTTACACCCAACTTGGGTATGTATTACTACTGTTGTTTTAAAGGAGACTATGAACATCCTGTTCCCATGTTAAGACAGTAAGATTAATTTTTGTTTTAGACCACCTATTGGATTCATTTGAGGCACACCTCATAGGGCCCAAACATTCAGCAAAAAAATCACGGAGCATTAAGCAGAGAACAGCTTGCGTAAAAAGGTTCCTCCTCTATATGTTAGGGGAGCCCACTGACATCAATAAGAACCTGCTGTTTTTAAATGACATGGTCAAGCTTAATGGGTAGGTACTGCTGCTTTATTCTCTCCAAATCCATGTCATTGCATTCATTACCATATTTACAGTGCATATTCTTTACTTTTTTTTTTGGGTCATCAGGTTCCTCACTCACCTCAATAGCACTCTGAAGCCCACGACCCAGAAACATGTGATCATACACATAGAGTCTTTTTTGAGATTTGTGAAGCTGTCTAATTTGCCCAAAATTCGAATATCGATCAAAATCATTAAATGCATTTTGTACAAGTTGGCCGGGTGGAAAAAGGGGTTATGGACCTCAATTGTGCTGCAAAGAATGGAATATAAAAGGCAAAAGACAGGTGCGACTCAATGTAAACAGGTTAAAACAATTGCTTCACTAAAACTCTTATGCCACTGAGTAATTTCTCCTTTATTTTTTACAGCTAACCTGGTGAAAGCAGAACAAATGCTGGCCTTCATCACTCGAGCGGAAGAACAAATAGAGGCTGTCCTTGGTAAACTTGCCGGAGACCCTAGAAACACAGCCATGCTGGCCCACAGTGTTGGACTGTTGGTGGGCTTGATGCTTTCGACGTCAGGGCACAGGAAGTGTGTCTTCCTGGGCATGACGACAGATGACGTCTTGAAAGCCGAAGCGTACAAGAACACGTACACAATAAGGGTGAGTGTTATTGGTGATTTTTTTATTTATTTATTTTTTTCCAAGGCGTTCTAATCTTTGAATCTATACTCCCCTTTCCAGGGCTCGTACTTACCTACCATCCATTTTTAACCCATGTTTGAACCACCATCCTTGGGATGTGTTTTGGGGGCATATCGCATGGTGGTCCAAATTCTTAAAAATTGCTTTTCCTACCGTTAACTCCTTCATAAAACTCCCAGTGAAGCAACTGTTCTTAGCATGTCTCTGAGGTACCTACAGCATGGAGGTCCAGTCTATGGAACTTGACCACCATTCACTTACATTTTTTTTCTTTCCACATTTGAGTTACTGTGTCTGTGGTACTTACCAGGAGGTTCAATTCCTGGGTTTTGAATTTACCTACCATTCACTCCTGACCTTTTCCTTCAGTCGAACAACTTTGCAGGGCATGTGTTGGTCATACTTAGCGCACGGAGGTGTTATATTTTGGAACATGAACTAAACATCCACATGTTTCCCATTACCTAAGCAACTCTGTTACAAATGTTATCAAGATTCTCAGCATAAACATTTCTTCTACTTTGTACTTTTCAAGGTGGCTGATCACAAGACCGCCAAAACGTACGGTCCTGCAGTAGTGGCAATCAGCAACAAAGTTATGGGATACCTCAACTCTTTCTTGAAAATAAGGCCAAGACTACCCGGCTTCAAAAAACGTCCGACAACATTTTTTTTTAACGGATCTGGAAAGGAAATGTTGAAAATGGGGTTCTATTTCACAAAAGCTTGGAAGGGGTTTGGACTGCCAGGGGCCCCAACGCTTTGCGATATCCGGACGGCAATATCAACTTGGGTGAGTTATGTTTAGCAATGGTTCCATTTCCATACCATGAATAAATCTCTCTCTCTCTCACCCACCAGATGTGCCTTTTGCCATGACTGAAAATGATCACCTTCTCTCCTACAGACTGATCGCATTCTCTCGACTGAAAGAAAACATATAATCAATAAAAGTATGTGCCATGACCCAACGACGGCAAATGAGTTTTATGTAATTCATCCAGAGACGACACCAGCTCAGGCACGTACAATAAGACGGGATATCTTGATGTCCTTGTTAGACTCTGCCCACCTGTCCACGAGTGGACAAGGTAAGTGTATTAGTAGTTGTTTATCCATTACATGTTCTTGCTGGCTAGATATCTCAACAATTGCTTTCAAAATCATCAGAGGTCAAGGGTCACAAGAGTGACTCTGACGTGGAGACGGAGGAAGAGGACAAGAAGAGCAACAGTAACTCTGAGGAGGAAGACAGCAACAGCAGTGACTCTGAGACGGAGGATGAGAGCAAAAACGGTGACTCTGAGGGGGAGACGGCTGTTGAGGAGAGCAGCAATAGTTGCACTGAGGGTGAGATGGAGGACGAGAAGTCCCAAAACCATAACTATGTAGAGGAAGAAGAGTTCGAGGCGAAGCCCCAACAATACGACTCATGGGAAGAGAGCCAAAGTGAGGATGAAATGCAGCACCATGAGAACGAGACTCCTGTTGAGGGCCAAGAGGAGGTTGGGGTTGAGGACATGGCTTAGTCCATCCGCATAGCCTGCAACTGTTATACTTGTTAAATTAATAACTGTTTATTATAGTTACGCTCATTTTATAGCCTGCAACTGTGAACTTTTATACTTAATAACTGATGTTTATTATATTTAAGCAGATTTTTTTTTAGCCTGCGACTGTTAACTATTATGCTTGTTAAATTAATAACAGATGTTTGTTATATTTAAGCACATTTTTTTTTAGCTTGCAACTGTTAACTATTATGCTTGTTAAATTAATAACAGATGTTTGTTATATTTAAGCACATTTGTTTTAGCTTGCAACTGTTATACTTGTTAAATTAATAACTGTTTCTTATATTTAAGGATATTTTTACATAAAAAGACTACTGTTTAATTGTTTTTACGGTCGAAATCATGTTTGATGTTGAATGTGCAAATGTTTATAATAAAAGATTTGTGGTTACAACATGACCCATTTATTGCTGAATTTCCGCAAAAACAAAATCCACTACCAGAACGTAAACTCAATTTGTTGATACGTATAATGTTTACGGCATGTGTCCAAAAAATAGGAGTCCAAATCCATAAAAATGACTTACCCATCTTTCACTCCGGACGTTGCCCAGAGTCGAGCTACTGTTCCCGGCTTGTCTCATGGAAGACTACCGCTTGTGGACCCAAATCCGAAAAAATTACTTCCCCACCTTTCACTCCGCACTTTGCCCGGAGTCGAGCTACTGTTCCAGGCTCGTCTTGTGGAATACTCCCGCTTGTGGATCCAAATCCGAAAAAATAATTAACCCACCTTTCACTGCTGGCTTTGCCCATAGTCAGGCTACTGTTGCCGGCTCGTCTTGTGGAATACTCCTGCTTGTGGATCCAAATCCGAAAAAATGACTCACCCACCTTTCACTGCTGGCTTTGCCAGTAGTCAGGCTACTGTTCCCCGCTAATCTCAAGGAAGACTGCCGCTTGTGGACCCAAATCCGAAAAAATTACTTCCCCACCTAGCACCCCAGACTTTACCCGGAGTCGAGCTACTGTTCCCAGCTCGTCTCATGGAACACTACCGCTTGTGGACCCAAATCCAAAAAAATTACTTACCCACCTTTCACTCCTGACGTTGCCCAGAGTCAGGCGACTGTTCCCGGCTCGTCTTCTGGAAGACTACCGCTTGTGGACCCAAATCCGAAAAAAGTACTTCCCCACCTTTCACTCCGGACTTTGCCCGGAGTCGAGCTACTGTTCCAGGCTCGTCTTGTGGAATACTCCCGCTTGTGGATCCAAATCCGAAAAAATAACAAACCCACCTTTCACTGCTGGCTTTGCCCATAGTCAGGCTACTGTTCCCGGCTCGTCTCATGGAAGACTGCCGCTTGTGGACCCAAATCCGAAAAAAATACTTACCCACCTTTCACTCCTGACGTTGCCCAGAGTCGAGCTACTGTTCCCGGCTCGTCTCATGGAAGACTACTGCTTTTGGACCCAAATCCGAAAAAATTACTTCCCCACTTTTCACTCCGGACTTTGCCCGGAGTCGAGCTACTGTTCCCGGCTCGTCTCATGGAAGACTGCCGCTTGAGGACCCAACTCCCAAAAAAATACTTCCCCACCTTTCACTCCGGACTTTGCCCGGAGTCATGCTACTGTTCCCGGCTCGTCTTGTGGAAGACTGCCGCTTGTGGACCCAAATCCGAAAAAAATACTTACCCACCTTTCACTCCTGACGTTGCCCAGAGTCGAGCTACTGTTCCCGGCTCGTCTCATGGAAGATTGCCGCTTTTGGACCCAAATCCGAAAAAATTACTTCCCCACCTTTCACTCCAGCCTTTGCCCGGAGTCAGGCAACAGTTCCCGGCTCGTCTTGTGGAAGACTGCCGCTTGTGGACCCAAATCCGAATAAAGTACTTCCACCCCTTTTACTCCGGACTTTGTCCGGAGTCAGGATATTGTTCTAGGCATGTGTGGTGAAACACTACTGCTTGTGGACCATAATCTAAAAAAATTACTTAGTCACCCACCTTGCACTCCGGACTTTGCCCAGAGTCAGGCTACTGTTCCCGGCTCGTCTTCTGGAAGACTACCGCTTGTGGACCCAAATCCGAAAAAAGTACTTCCCCACCTTTCACTCCGGACTTTACCCGGAGTCGAGCTACTGTTTCCGGCTCGCCTCATGGATCACTACCGCTTGCGGTCCCAAATCCGAAAAAAGTACTTCCCACCTTTCACTCCGGACTTTGCCCGGAGTCAGGCTACTGTTCCCGGCTCGTCTCATGGAAACTGCCGCTTGTGGACCCAAATCCGAAAAAAATACTTACCCACCTAGCACCCCAGACTTTGCCCAGAGTCGAGCTACTGTTCCCGGCTCGTGTTCTGGAACACTACCGCATGCGGTCCCAAATCCGAAAAATTTACTTCCCTACCCTTCACTCCGGACTTTACCCGGAGTCGAGCTACTGTTCCCGGCTCGTCTCATGGAAGACTCCCGCTTGTGGACCCAAATCCAAAAAAAGTACTACCCCACCTGTCACTCCGGACGTTGCCCAGAGTCAGGCTACTGTTCCCGGCTCGTCTCATGGAAGACTCCCGCTTGTGGACCCAAATCCAAAAAAAGTACGACCCCACCTGTCACTCCGGACGTTGCCCAGAGTCAGGCTACTGTTCCCGGCTCGTCTCATGGAAGACTCCCGCTTGTGGACCCAAATCCAAAAAAAGTACTACCCCACCTGTCACTCCGGACGTTGCCCAGAGTCAGGCTACTGTTCCCGGCTCGTATCATGGAAGACTCCCGCTTGTGGACCCAAATCCAAAAAAAGTACTACCCCACCTGTCACTCCGGACGTTGCCCAGAGTCAGGCTACTGTTCCTGGCTCGTCTCATGGAAGACTCCCGCTTGTGGGCCCAAATCCAAAAAAAGTACTACCCCACCTGTCACTCCGGACGTTGCCCAGAGTCAGGCTACTGTTCCCGGCTCGTCTCATGGAAGACTCCCGCTTGTGGACCCAAATCCAAAAAAAGTACTACCCCACCTGTCACTCCGGACGTTGCCCAGAGTCAGGCTACTGTTCCCGGCTCGTCTCATGGAAGACTCCCGCTTGTGGACCCAAATCCAAAAAAAGTACTACCCCACCTGTCACTCCGGACGTTGCCCAGAGTCAGGCTACTGTTCCCGGCTCGTCTCATGGAAGACTCCCGCTTGTGGACCCAAATCCAAAAAAAGTACTTCCCCACCTTTCACTCTGGATGTTGCCCAGAGTCAGGCTACTGTTCCCGGCTCGTCTTGTGGAAGACTCCCGCTTGTGGACCCAAATCCGAAAAATGTACTTCCCCATCTTTCACTCCTGACTTTGCCCGAAGTCAGGCTTCTGTTCCCGGCTCGTCTCATGGAAGACTGCCGCTTGTGGACCCAAATCCGAAAAAAGTACTTCCCCACTTTTCACTCCGGACTTTGGCCAGAGTCGAGCTTCTGTTCCCGGCTCGTCTCATGGAAGACTGCCGCTTGTGGACCCAAATCCGAAAAAAGTACTTCCCCACCTTTCACTCCTGACTTTGCCCGAAGTCAGGCTTCTGTTCCCGGCTCGTCTTGTGGAAGACTGCCGCTTGTGGACCCAAATCCGAAAAATGTACTTCCCCATCTTTCACTCCTGACTTTGCCCGAAGTCAGGCTTCTGTTCCCGGCTCGTCTCATGGAAGACTGCCGCTTGTGGACCCAAATCCGAAAAAAAGTACTTCCCCACCTTTTACTCCGGACTTTGTCCGGAGTCAGGTTATTGTTCTCGGCATGCATGGTGAAACACTACTGCTTGTGGACCATAATCTAAAAAAATTACTTAGTCACATTTCACTCCTGACGTTGCCCAGAGTCAGGCTACTGTTCTTGGCTCGTCTTCGGGAAGACTACCGCTTGTGGACCCAAATCCGAAAAAAATACTACCCCACCTGTCACTCCGGACTTTGCCCGGAGTCAGGCTACTGTTCCCGGCTCGTCTCATGGAAGACTCCCGCTTGTGGACCCAAATCCAAAAAAAGTACTACCCCACCTGTCACTCCGGACGTTGCCCAGAGTCAGGCTACTGTTCCCGGCTCGTCTCATGGAAGACTCCCGCTTGTGGACCCAAATCCAAAAAAAGTACTACCCCACCTGTCACTCCGGACGTTGCCCAGAGTCAGGCTACTGTTCCCGGCTCGTCTCATGGAAGACTCCCGCTTGTGGACCCAAATCCAAAAAAAGTACTTCCCCACCTTTCACTCTGGATGTTGCCCAGAGTCAGGCTACTGTTCCCGGCTCGTCTTGTGGAAGACTCCCGCTTGTGGACCCAAATCCGAAAAATGTACTTCCCCATCTTTCACTCCTGACTTTGCCCGAAGTCAGGCTTCTGTTCCCGGCTCGTCTCATGGAAGACTGCCGCTTGTGGACCCAAATCCGAAAAAAGTACTTCCCCACTTTTCACTCCGGACTTTGGCCAGAGTCGAGCTTCTGTTCCCGGCTCGTCTCATGGAAGACTGCCGCTTGTGGACCCAAATCCGAAAAAAGTACTTCCCCACCTTTCACTCCTGACTTTGCCCGAAGTCAGGCTTCTGTTCCCGGCTCGTCTTGTGGAAGACTGCCGCTTGTGGACCCAAATCCGAAAAATGTACTTCCCCATCTTTCACTCCTGACTTTGCCCGAAGTCAGGCTTCTGTTCCCGGCTCGTCTCATGGAAGACTGCCGCTTGTGGACCCAAATCCGAAAAAAAGTACTTCCCCACCTTTTACTCCGGACTTTGTCCGGAGTCAGGTTATTGTTCTCGGCATGCATGGTGAAACACTACTGCTTGTGGACCATAATCTAAAAAAATTACTTAGTCACATTTCACTCCTGACGTTGCCCAGAGTCAGGCTACTGTTCTTGGCTCGTCTTCGGGAAGACTACCGCTTGTGGACCCAAATCCGAAAAAAATACTTACCCACCTAGCACCCCAGACTTTGCCCGGAGTCGAGCTACTGTTCCCGGCTCGTCTCATGGAACAATACCGCTTGCGGTCCCAAATCCGAAAAAAATACTTACCCACCTTTCACTCCTGACGTTGCCCAGAGTCGAGCTACTGTTCCCGGCTCGTCTCATGGAAGACTACTGCTTTTGGACCCAAATCCGAAAAAATTACTTCCCCACTTTTCACTCCGGACTTTGCCCGGAGTCGAGCTACTGTTCCCGGCTCGTCTCATGGAAGACTGCCGCTTGAGGACCCAACTCCCAAAAAAATACTTCCCCACCTTTCACTCCGGACTTTGCCCGGAGTCATGCTACTGTTCCCGGCTCGTCTTGTGGAAGACTGCCGCTTGTGGACCCAAATCCGAAAAAAATACTTACCCACCTTTCACTCCTGACGTTGCCCAGAGTCGAGCTACTGTTCCCGGCTCGTCTCATGGAAGATTGCCGCTTTTGGACCCAAATCCGAAAAAATTACTTCCCCACCTTTCACTCCAGCCTTTGCCCGGAGTCAGGCAACAGTTCCCGGCTCGTCTTGTGGAAGACTGCCGCTTGTGGACCCAAATCCGAATAAAGTACTTCCACCCCTTTTACTCCGGACTTTGTCCGGAGTCAGGATATTGTTCTAGGCATGTGTGGTGAAACACTACTGCTTGTGGACCATAATCTAAAAAAATTACTTAGTCACCCACCTTGCACTCCGGACTTTGCCCAGAGTCAGGCTACTGTTCCCGGCTCGTCTTCTGGAAGACTACCGCTTGTGGACCCAAATCCGAAAAAAGTACTTCCCCACCTTTCACTCCGGACTTTACCCGGAGTCGAGCTACTGTTTCCGGCTCGCCTCATGGATCACTACCGCTTGCGGTCCCAAATCCGAAAAAAGTACTTCCCACCTTTCACTCCGGACTTTGCCCGGAGTCAGGCTACTGTTCCCGGCTCGTCTCATGGAAACTGCCGCTTGTGGACCCAAATCCGAAAAAAATACTTACCCACCTAGCACCCCAGACTTTGCCCAGAGTCGAGCTACTGTTCCCGGCTCGTGTTCTGGAACACTACCGCATGCGGTCCCAAATCCGAAAAATTTACTTCCCTACCCTTCACTCCGGACTTTACCCGGAGTCGAGCTACTGTTCCCGGCTCGTCTCATGGAAGACTCCCGCTTGTGGACCCAAATCCAAAAAAAGTACTACCCCACCTGTCACTCCGGACGTTGCCCAGAGTCAGGCTACTGTTCCCGGCTCGTCTCATGGAAGACTCCCGCTTGTGGACCCAAATCCAAAAAAAGTACGACCCCACCTGTCACTCCGGACGTTGCCCAGAGTCAGGCTACTGTTCCCGGCTCGTCTCATGGAAGACTCCCGCTTGTGGACCCAAATCCAAAAAAAGTACTACCCCACCTGTCACTCCGGACGTTGCCCAGAGTCAGGCTACTGTTCCCGGCTCGTATCATGGAAGACTCCCGCTTGTGGACCCAAATCCAAAAAAAGTACTACCCCACCTGTCACTCCGGACGTTGCCCAGAGTCAGGCTACTGTTCCTGGCTCGTCTCATGGAAGACTCCCGCTTGTGGGCCCAAATCCAAAAAAAGTACTACCCCACCTGTCACTCCGGACGTTGCCCAGAGTCAGGCTACTGTTCCCGGCTCGTCTCATGGAAGACTCCCGCTTGTGGACCCAAATCCAAAAAAAGTACTACCCCACCTGTCACTCCGGACGTTGCCCAGAGTCAGGCTACTGTTCCCGGCTCGTCTCATGGAAGACTCCCGCTTGTGGACCCAAATCCAAAAAAAGTACTTCCCCACCTTTCACTCTGGATGTTGCCCAGAGTCAGGCTACTGTTCCCGGCTCGTCTTGTGGAAGACTCCCGCTTGTGGACCCAAATCCGAAAAATGTACTTCCCCATCTTTCACTCCTGACTTTGCCCGAAGTCAGGCTTCTGTTCCCGGCTCGTCTCATGGAAGACTGCCGCTTGTGGACCCAAATCCGAAAAAAGTACTTCCCCACTTTTCACTCCGGACTTTGGCCAGAGTCGAGCTTCTGTTCCCGGCTCGTCTCATGGAAGACTGCCGCTTGTGGACCCAAATCCGAAAAAAGTACTTCCCCACTTTTCACTCCGGACTTTGGCCAGAGTCGAGCTTCTGTTCCCGGCTCGTCTCATGGAAGACTGCCGCTTGTGGACCCAAATCCGAAAAAAGTACTTCCCCACCTTTCACTCCTGACTTTGCCCGAAGTCAGGCTTCTGTTCCCGGCTCGTCTTGTGGAAGACTGCCGCTTGTGGACCCAAATCCGAAAAATGTACTTCCCCATCTTTCACTCCTGACTTTGCCCGAAGTCAGGCTTCTGTTCCCGGCTCGTCTCATGGAAGACTGCCGCTTGTGGACCCAAATCCGAAAAAAAGTACTTCCCCACCTTTTACTCCGGACTTTGTCCGGAGTCAGGTTATTGTTCTCGGCATGCATGGTGAAACACTACTGCTTGTGGACCATAATCTAAAAAAATTACTTAGTCACATTTCACTCCTGACGTTGCCCAGAGTCAGGCTACTGTTCTTGGCTCGTCTTCGGGAAGACTACCGCTTGTGGACCCAAATCCGAAAAAAGTACTTCCCCACCTTTCACTCCTGACGTTGCCCAGAGTCAGGCTACTGTTCCCGGCTCGTCTCATGGAAGACTGCCGCTTGTGGACCCAAATCCGAAAAAAATACTTACCCACCTAGCACCCCAGACTTTGCCCGGAGTCGAGCTACTGTTCCTGGCTCGTCTCATGGAAGACTACCGCTTATGGACCCAAATCCGAAAAAAGTACTTCCCCACCTTTTGCTCCGGACTATGTCCGGAGTCAGGTTATTGTTCTCGGCATGCATGGTGAAACACTACTGCTTGTGGACCATAATCTAAAAAAATTACTTAGTCACCTTTCACTCCTGCCGTTGCCCAGAGTCAGGCTACTGTTCCCGGCTCGTCTTCTGGAAGACTGCCGCTTGTGGACCCAAATCCGAAAAAAAGTACTTCCCCACCTTTCACTTCTGACGATGACCAGAGTCAGGCTACTGTTCCCGGCTCGTCCTGTGGAAAACTGCCGCTTGTGGACCCAAATCCCAAAAAATTAATTACCCACCTTGCACTCCACACTTTGCCCGTAGTCAGGCTCCTGTTCCCGGCTCGTCTCATGGAAGACTCCCGCTTGTGGACCCAAATCCAAAAAAAGTACTTCCCCACCTTTCACTCTGGATGTTGCCCAGAGTCAGGCTACTGTTCCCGGCTCGTCTTGTGGAAGACTCCCGCTTGTGGACCCAAATCCAAAAAAAGTACTTCCCCACCTTTCACTCTGGATGTTGCCCAGAGTCAGGCTACTGTTCCCGGCTCGTCTTGTGGAAGACTCCCGCTTGTGGACCCAAATCCAAAAAAAGTACTTCCCCACCTTTCACTCCTGACGTTGCCCGGAGTCGAGCTACTATTCCCGGCTCGTCTCATGGAAGACTGCCGCTTGTGGACCCAAATCCGAAAAAATTACTTCCCCACCTTTCACTCCGGACTTTACCCGGAGTCGAGCTACTGTTCCCGGCTCGTCTCATGGAAGATTGCCGCTTGTGGACCCAAATCCAAAAAAAGTACTACCCCACCTGTCACTCCGGACGTTGCCCAGAGTCAGGCTACTGTTCCCGGCTCGTCTCATGGAAGACTCCCGCTTGTGGACCCAAATCCAAAAAACGTACTTCCTCACCTGTCACCCCAGACTTTGCCCGGAGTCGAGCTACTGTTCCCGGCTCGTCTCATGGAACACTACCGCTTGCGTTCCCAAATCCGAAAAAATTACTTCCCCACATTTCACCCCGGACTTTGCCCGTAGTCAGGCTACAGTTCCCGGCTCGTCTTGTGGAAGACTGCCGCTGGTGGACCGAAATCCGAAAAAAGTACTTCCCCACTTTTCACTCCGGACTTTACCCGGAGTCGAGCTACTGTTCCCGGCTCGTCTCAAGGAAGACTGCCGCTTGTGGACCCAAATCCGAAACCAGTACTTACCCACCTTTCACTCCTGACGTTGCCCAGAGTCAGGCTACTGTTCCCGGCTCGTCTTCTGGAACACTACCGCTTGCGGTCCCAAATCTGAAAAATTTACTTCCCCACCCTTCACTCCGGACTTTACCCGGAGTCGAGCTACAGTTCCCGGCTCGTCTTGTGGAAGACCGCCGCCTGTGGACCCAAATCCGAAAAATTTACTTCCCCACCTTTCACTCCTGACGTTGCCCGGAGTCGAGCTACTGTTCCCGGCTCGTCTCATGGAACACTACCGCTTGCGGTCCCAAATCCGAAAAAAAGTACTTCCCCACCTTTTACTCCGGACTTTGTCCGGAGTCAGGTTATTGTTCTCGGCATGCATGGAGAAACACTACTGCTTGTGGACCATAATCTAAAAAAATTACTTAGTCACCTTTCACTCCTGGCGTTGCCCAGAGTCAGGCTACTGTTCCCCGGCTCGTCTTCTGGAACACTACCGCTTGCGGTCCCAAATCCGAAAAATTTACTTCCCCACCCTTCACTCCGGACTTTACCCGGAGTCGAGCTACAGTTCCCGGCTCGTCTTGTGGAAGACTGCCGCTTGTGGACCCAAATCCGAAAAAAGTACTTCCCCACCTTTCACTCCGGACGTTGCCCGGAGTCAGGCTACTGTTCCCGGCTCGTCTTCTGGAAGACTACCGCTTGTGGACCCAAATCCAAAAAAAGTACTTCCCCACCTGTCACTCCGGACGTTGCCCAGAGTCAGGCTACCGTTCCCGGCTCGTCTTGTGGAAGACTGCCACTTGTGGACCCAAATCCGAAAAAAGTACTTCCCCACCTATCACCCCAGACTTTGCCCGGAGTCGAGCTACTGTTCCCGGCTCGTCTCATGGAAGAATGCCGCTTGTGGACCCAAATCCGAAAAATTTACTTCCCCACCTTTCACTCCGGACTTTGCCTGGAGTCGAGCTACTGTTCCCGGCTCGTCTCATGGAAGACTACCGCTTGTGGACCCAAATCCGAAAAAAGTACTTCCCCACTTTTCACTCCTGACGTTGCCCAGAGTCAGGCTAATGTTCCCGGCTCGTCTTGTGGAAGACTGCCGCTTGTGGATCCAAATCCGAAAAAAATACTTACCCACCTAGCACCCCAGACTTTGCCCGGAGTCGAGCTACTGTTCCCGGCTCGTCTCATGGAAGACTGCCGCTTGTGGACTCAAATCCGAAAAAAGTACTTCCCCACCTGTCACTCCGGACGTTGCCCAGAGTCAGGCGACTGTTCCCGGCTCCTCTCATGGAAGACTCCCGCTTGTGGACCCGAATCCGAAAAAAGTACTTCCCCACCTGTCACTCCGGACGTTGCCCAGAGTCAGGCGACTGTTCCCGGCTCCTCTCATGGAAGACTCCCGCTTGTGGACCCAAATCCAAAAAAAGTACTTCCCCACCTTTCACTCCGGACGTTGCCCGGAGTCAGGCTACTGTTCCCGGCTCGTCTTCTGGAAGACTACCGCTTGTGGACCCAAATCCAAAAAAAGTACTTCCCCACCTGTCACTCCGGACGTTGCCCAGAGTCAGGCGACTGTTCCCGGCTCCTCTCATGGAAGACTCCCGCTTGTGGACCCAAATCCGAAAAAAGTACTTCCCCACCTGTCACTCCGGACGTTGCCCAGAGTCAGGCGACTGTTCCCGGCTCGTCTCATGGAAGACTCCCGCTTGTGGACCCAAATCCCAAAAAAATACTTACCCACCTTTTACTCCAGACAAAGTCCGGAGTCAGGTTATTGGTCTAGGCATGTGTGGTGAAACACTACTGCTTGTGGACCATAATCTAAAAAAATTACTTACCCACCTTTCACTCCTGACGTTGCCCAGAGTCAGGCTACTGTTCCCGGCTCGTCTCATGGAAGACTGCCGCTTGTGGACTCAAATCCAAAAAAAGTACTTCCCCACTTTTCACTCCGGAATTTGCCCGGAGTCGAGCTACTGTTCCCGGCTCGTCTCATGGAAGACTGCCGCTTGTGGACCCAAATCCGAAAAAAGTACTTCCCCACTTTTCACTCCTGACGTTGCCCGGAGTCGAGCTACTGTTCCCGGCTCGTCTCATGGAAGACTGCCGCTTGTGGACCCAAATCCGAAAAAATTACTTCCCCTCCTTTCACTCGGGACTTTTCCCGGAGTCGAGCTACTGTTCCCGGCTCGTCTCATGGAAGACTGCTGCTTGTGGACCCAAATCCGAAAAAATTACTTACCCACCTTTCACTTCTGACGTTGCCCAGAGTCAGGCTACTGTTCCCGGCTCGTCTCATGGAAGACTGCCGCTTGTGGACCCAAATCCGAAAAAATTACTTCCCCTCCTTTCACTCGGGACTTTTCCCGGAGTCGAGCTACTGTTCCCGGCTCGTCTCATGGAAGACTCCCGCTTGTGGACCCAAATCCAAAAAACGTACTTCCTCACCTGTCACCCCAGACTTTGCCCGGAGTCGAGCTACTGTTCCCGGCTCGTCTCATGGAACACTACCGCTTGCGGTCCCAAATCCGAAAAAATTACTTCCCCACATTTCACCCCGGACTTTGCCCGTAGTCAGGCTACAGTTCCCGGCTCGTCTTGTGGAAGACTGCCGCTGGTGGACCGAAATCCGAAAAAAGTACTTCCCCACTTTTCACTCCGGACTTTACCCGGAGTCGAGCTACTGTTCCCGGCTCGTCTCAAGGAAGACTGCCGCTTGTGGACCCAAATCCGAAACCAGTACTTACCCACCTTTCACTCCTGACGTTGCCCGGAGTCGAGCTACTGTTCCCGGCTCGTCTCATGGAAGACTGCCGCTTGTGGACTAAAATCCGAAAAAATTACTTCCCCACCTGTCACTCCGGACGTTGCCCAGAGTCAGGCGACTGTTCCCGGCTCGTCTCATGGAAGACTCCCGCTTGTGGACCCAAATCCAAAAAAAGTACTTCCCCACCTTTCACTCCGGACGTTGCCCGGAGTCAGGCTACTGTTCCCGGCTCGTCTTCTGGAAGACTGCCGCTTGTGGACCCAAATCCAAAAAAAGTACTTCCCCACCTTTCACTCTGGACGTTGCCCAGAGTCAGGCTACTGTTCCCGGCACGTCTTGTGGAAGACTCCCGCTTGTGGACCCAAATCCAAAAAAAGTACTTCCCCACCTTTCACTCCTGACGTTGCCCGGAGTCGAGCTACTGTTCCCGGCTCGTCTCATGGAAGACTGCCGCTTGTGGACCCAAATCCGAAAAAATTACTTCCCCTCCTTTCACTCGGGACTTTTCCCGGAGTCGAGCTACTGTTCCCGGCTCGTCTCATGGAAGACTGCTGCTTGTGGACCCAAATCCGAAAAAATTACTTACCCACCTTTCACTTCTGACGTTGCCCAGAGTCAGGCTACTGTTCCCGGCTCGTCTCATGGAAGACTGCCGCTTGTGGACCCAAATCCGAAAAAATTACTTCCCCTCCTTTCACTCGGGACTTTTCCCGGAGTCGAGCTACTGTTCCCGGCTCGTCTCATGGAAGACTCCCGCTTGTGGACCCAAATCCAAAAAACGTACTTCCTCACCTGTCACCCCAGACTTTGCCCGGAGTCGAGCTACTGTTCCCGGCTCGTCTCATGGAACACTACCGCTTGCGGTCCCAAATCCGAAAAAATTACTTCCCCACATTTCACCCCGGACTTTGCCCGTAGTCAGGCTACAGTTCCCGGCTCGTCTTGTGGAAGACTGCCGCTGGTGGACCGAAATCCGAAAAAAGTACTTCCCCACTTTTCACTCCGGACTTTACCCGGAGTCGAGCTACTGTTCCCGGCTCGTCTCAAGGAAGACTGCCGCTTGTGGACCCAAATCCGAAACCAGTACTTACCCACCTTTCACTCCTGACGTTGCCCAGTGTCAGGCTACTGTTCCCGGCTCGTCTTCTGGAACACTACCGCTTGCGGTCCCAAATCCGAAAAATTTACTTCCCCACCCTTCACTCCGGACTTTACCCGGAGTCGAGCTACAGTTCCCGGCTCGTCTTGTGGAAGACCGCCGCCTGTGGACCCAAATCCGAAAAATTTACTTCCCCACCTTTCACTCCTGACGTTGCCCGGAGTCGAGCTACTGTTCCCGGCTCGTCTCATGGAACACTACCGCTTGCGGTCCCAAATCCGAAAAAAAGTACTTCCCCACCTTTTACTCCGGACTTTGTCCGGAGTCAGGTTATTGTTCTCGGCATGCATGGTGAAACACTACTGCTTGTGGACCATAATCTAAAAAAATTACTTAGTCACCTTTCACTCCTGACGTTGCCCAGAGTCAGGCTACTGTTCCCGGCTCGTCTTCTGGAAGACTGCCGCTTGTGGACCCAAATCCGAAAAAAGTACTTCCCCACCTTTCACTTCTGACGATGACCAGAGTCAGGCTACTGTTCCCGGCTCGTCCTGTGGAAAACTGCCGCTTGTGGACCCAAATCCGAAAAAAGTACTTCCCTACCTTTCACTCCTGACGTTGCCCAGAGTCAGGCTACAGTTCCCGGCTCGTCTCATGGAAGACTACCGCTTGTGGACCCAAATCCGAAAAAATTACTTCCCCACCTTTCACTCCGGACTTTACCCAGAGTCAGGCTACTGTTCCGGCTCGTCTTCTGGAAGACTACCGCTTGTGGACCCAAATCCGAAAAAAGTACTTCCCTACCTTTCACTCCTGACGTTGCCCAGAGTCAGGCTACAGTTCCCGGCTCGTCTCATGGAAGACTACCGCTTGTGGACCCAAATCCGAAAAAATTACTTCCCCACCTTTCACTCCGGACTTTACCCGGAGTCGAGCTACTGTTCCCGGCTCGTCTCATGGAAGACTGCCGCTTGTGGACCCAAATCCGAAAAAAGTACTTCCCCACTTTTCACTCCGGACTTTACCCGGAGTCGAGCTACTGTTCCCAGCTCGTCTCATGGAGCACTACCGCTTGTGGTCCCAAATCCCCAAAAATTACTTACCCACCTTGCACTCCAGACTTTGCCCATAGTCAAGCTCCTGTTCCCGGCTCGTCTTGTGGAATACTCCCGCTTGTGAACCTAAATCCGAAACAAATTACTTGCCCACCTTTTACTCCGGACTTTGCCCAGGGTCGAGCTACTGTTCACGGCTTGTCTTGTGGAAAACTACAACTAATGGATCCAAATCCGAAAAAAATACTTAAAGCAATTACTGAGATTTTCAATTGATTTTTATTATTTGTTGTACATCTCAAAATTTCTCACTTTCTTTATCATAATACGGATTCTGTTTCTAACATTTTCAACAGTTAGTTTCCTCTCATTGCAGATATCTCGGAATGCTGGATTTTTTTGCAAGACATCTATTATTCTTGTCCTTGTGATATGTTTTTTCTGGATCTCATGTTTGAAAATAAGACTCAGCATGGCGAGAAATTCTGGTGTCAACCTGAGCTGTCTTCTTTGACCCTGTAGACATGAAAATGTGAAAAGGTTAATGCCTTCATGGCTATTAAGAGTTCATATACTATTTTCCCTTCCCACAATTCTACTTACAGGCGTGCTAATAATTTCCGGAAGTGGCATTGGTTTCTTCGGTCGTCCCTTTTTCGTCCTTGCCTGAAACTTTATCCTTGAAAGATCCTGTCCATCCCCCTCATTTTGTTCAGACTTTTTGACTTTTTCGCTTTGGATTAGATTGTTCTGGTTCTTCTTACATTTCCTGGACTGGGGAGTGTGGGGAACAACCTATGGACAAAATATGGTATATTTTTTGGGGAAAAATTAAGTATCCCAAGTATTACATCTTCCTATAACACAATGAATGAACCACTTTCAAGAATTCAACTCACCATATTCTGGAAGACATGCTTCGACATAAACAACACACGTTGTTCCAGGAGTTCTTCCTCGTCGTCACTGGTGGTGATGTCCAACTATACAACAGAAACAACAACATATAGAAATTAGACAAGGATCTGAATCACTATAACCCCAATAATGACATGATCTTCATAGATATCACCTTGGTTTTGCAAATATTTTTCTTTCTTTCCCCATACTGGTTAATATCGGGGTTATCACCAGACTCCCTTGACACTTTCCATCCATCTCCCACATTCTTTTCGGATTTCTTGACCTTGGTGCGATGAATGTTGCCCCTCTGTTTCTTCTTCCGTTTCACGGACTGTGAATCACCAGCCTCCCTTGAAACCTTTCTTCCATCGCCCACATTCTTCTTGTTATATCTTCTTGATATGTTGACTTTTTTGCAAGAGTCTTTTTCATTCTCTTTATAATTCCCTTTAATGGACTGGGGAGTGTGGGTGGCATCACCAGCCTAAGGAAACAGTATGTTATATTTTGAGGGGAATGTAATTGCCATAATTTGTACTACATGAGCCACTTCCAGGAATTATACGCACCACGTTCAGGGGTTCCTTCTGTGTTGAGTGGAAGACCGGTTTTTCCAGGATCTCTTCCACATGTTCACTGCACGTCAAGCCCACCTGTACATCAATCACATACGAAATATAAGACATGCATAGGAATAATAACTTCCATAATAACGACATGCATCTGGCCTTCCCCAACCTTTGACAAGATCATTTCATATGTTCCAAGTTGTGCCGTGCCCGCACTGTCTCATCATTGAGTATCGTGTGTGGGAAAGATGCATATATAAACAGGGTGGTGACGATGACGTCATCACGCAACGGCCAATCCTTTAACCCTGTGCACAAAATTTTGCGAGGTGCTTCGACCTACTGTGAACCACATGACACTTTGAAAATGGTCATTGGCTCATTGCCTATGGTCGAGAAATGCCCTTTGCCCCCTGTCAGGCAACTATCTCGGGCAATTGTCTAATTTAACTACAGTATGGGAGTCTAATAGCCGGAACGTGACCTAATCGCTCATGTATTCTTAAGTGTCTGTGGTGTAGCGTATGAAGGTCAAATTCCTGGAATATGACCTTCCTGCCCTTTCACCTTTTAATCATTCCACTCAGTCAAGCAAAGTAACTCTTTTTTTGAATTATGCTTTATTTCATGATTTCATTTTTTTTAAAGCATTTCTTTGGCATCAGCTTTATTTTATGATTTTGTAATGAGCAAGAAAGTATATGACGATCAGATAGACCAGCAAAGCCACACTTGTGACTCCAAGGAGTAGAAAAAGCAATCCCTCGTCACACGGGCAAGTGCATCTGAAGGAAAGAAAAATAATTTATTGAAAGTCTATCACATCAAGTTGAATATCCATCCATCCATCCATCCATCATCTGTACCGCGTGTCCTCACTAGGGTCGCGGGGGGTGCTGGAGCCTATCCCAGCTATCTTCAGGCAGTAGGCGGGGGACATATATATATATATATATATATATATATATATGTATGTGGTTTTTCATATCTGTATGTATCAGTCCAGGAAAAGCACGTTATATTTAACGATATGTTATTCCATGAGTTATTATTGCATTCCCGGATGCATACCTAGCCTTTCAAATGAAACTATTGTTTGATTTCCTTCTTTAAACCCATATTATACTTGCCTTGCTTCCATGGCCGTACGAGGCTGTTCGACTGGTCCATTTCCCACTTCCATCGGCCTCCATACTGGAACATGCACAAGCGCTGCAGAATGAAGGGCAAACATTTATTTATCTATATATGGATATATATATATATATATATATATATACATATATATATATTCAGACAGGAACAGATGCCAAAGCAATAATTCCGAAGAACTGACCTGGCCGGTCAAAATCAGGAGCCATATCCAAATATCAAGCCTTACTTTCCAGGATTTAGTCCACTACCCTTGGAGGCGTCACCTTTGTCTACCTTGCACCCTACTGATGTCTATGTATATATACCCTTGGCTACTGTCGGATGTGACGCAATTAGCCGTAAGCCAATCACTGCAATCTGCTGTGAACCAATCAATGGTCGCAAAATCAAAATTCACCACCCCTTTTCATAATGCTTGATTCATTTTCCAGGATGTCTACATGTAATTCCACAATTTCAACACACTCATAGGAGCATTCGATTGACTCTTCAAACTACTGGTGGGCGTGGTCTGTTCTTACCAAGAAGTACATAAGGGGCAAGTTCGCCAAGTCATTTGCCGGTATGGATGCGCGTGTCTTCCAACTTGCTCTGCTCCTCCTCGTCATATCGGCTAGAGGACTGGAAATCTACACCGTCAAAAACCAGGTTTTGGAGAAGGCTGTGGGAGGGGATGTGAAGCTGGAATGCCAGTTCACCACTGCCCCGGAGGATGAGGGACCTTTGGAGATCGAATGGAGCGTGAAGTCCGTAGACCACCCAATGGATAAGGCAGAGATGCTCCTGTATGCAGGCGGGCATATCTACGACGACTACTACAAACGTCAAAAGGGCAGAGTCTACTTCCACTCAGAGGACCCCGGGAATGGAGATGCCTCCATCAATCTTTTGCGGCTGATTCCCTCAGACACCGGCCTCTACTATTGCCAAGTTAAGAAGGTTCCTGGAATTCAAACCGTCAAGGCAGTCCTCAGAGTGCTCAATCCACCATCAATGCTGACGTGTTATTACACTGAGGGAGAGACCGACAAGACCAAAGTGCTGCATTGTGGAGCTCAGGAAGGTGCCATGCCGATCTGGTATGAGTGGACAAGACAACCACCCGGGAAACTTCTCTCCAACTCTGTGGTGATTGATCTAACAGCAGGTTCGCTCACCATCCAAAATCCCGACGGGAACGATGAAGGAACTTACAAATGCACCGCAAGGAATCGTGTTGGTGCGCGGGACTGCTTTCTGGAACTAAAACCACCGCATTCTCCATTGTTGCGAGTGATTGCGGCAGCTGCGGGAGGATCCCTGGTCGCCATCGTGCTCATCGCTTCCGTCACGTGCTTCATCGTTCGCCGTCGAAGGAAAATGGAACCGGAAGCCTCCGATGACATTGTGGTGGACGCAAGTCCCTCAACACGCTGCCGAAATATTGACGCAAAAATAATTACGGCGTCACCAAGCACTCTCGTGTGAACACAATTTTCAAATAAAGGTTGTCTGGAAAAACTGTGCCAAAGTTCGTCCAATGAAGTCATTTAATAAAGTCTGTTTGAGTGAAAAACAAATCGCCAATCCAAAAAATAAATAAATGATATAATGTGCGGCATCGGTAATGTAAATAGAGATCTGTATTGTATTACGTTTACCGCATGGAGGTCGAATTCCTGAAACATGACCATACCCACCAAACCCACCCGCTTGAACAAAATCCCGTCCATTGACATCAGCCGAGCGACCGGTTCCTTCGTGTTTGTGGGACTGGCCGCGCGGCGCCCCAGTTCCTGAAAAATGACGTCGCCCAACCATTCACTCTGAAGTTATTCTTCGCAGACGAGCAATTACCTAAAGCGAATGTCTGCGGTACCTACCACATAAACTCATTCCCGGACTATAATCTGACCTCGCGCCCCTCCAGGAATAATGCAATAAGAGAATAACAGCGACACCTTGTGGCGAATTGGTGGGTATTACATCAAAAAAATGAAACGTGCTTAAAAAATATTTATTAAAGATGTTTTTCGTCAAAAACAATTTTTTAGACATCCTCTATTTTAGTAGCATCTGCCTTATTTTTCCCGCTTTGATAGTTTGCATTTTTTTTCAAAAATGGGGAATTCCAACTTGACTAGCGAAGGTTTGCAGCCCGCCATAGGAAATGAATGCGAGTGCGAGTTAGCGCAATCGCTAACCTTGAAAAACACGGTCACTGGCCATGGAAACGCATGTTAATCGCCTCCACAATCGGTGCGCATTTTCCGGGATTCGCGGCGCGGGAGCGAAACCCTAACCCTAACCCTAACCCTACCATTAACCCTAACCCTAACCCTACCATTAACCCTAACCCAACCCTAACCCTAACCTAACCCTACCCCTAACCCAAACCCTAACCCTAACCCTAACCCTACCATTAACCCTAACCCTAACCCTACCATTAACCCTAACCCAACCCTAACCCTAACCCTAACCCAACCCTAACCCTAACCCTAACCCAACCCTAACCCTAACCCAATCCTAACCCTAACCCTAACCCTAACCCTAACCCAACCCTAACCCTAACCCAACCCTAACCCTAACCCAATCCTAACCCTAACCCTAACCCTAACCCTAACCTAACCCTAACCCTAACCCTAACCCAAACCCTAACCCTAACCCTAACCCTACCATTAACCCTAACCCTAACCCTACCATTAACCCTAACCCAACCCTAACCCCTAACCCTAACCCTAACCCTAACCCTAACCCAACCCTAACCCTAACCCTAACCCAACCCTAACCCAATCCTAACCCTAACCCTAACCCTAACCCTAACCCTAACCTAACCCTAACCCTAACCCTAACCCAACCCTAACCCTAACCCTAACCCCTAACCCCTAACCCCTAACCCGAACCCCTACCCCCAGAAATGAAAAGTTTAGGATAGTTAAACGTTTAAAAACATTGATAAATTTAAAATATTTAATAGTCTAAAAACATATGTAGGGTTATGACAAGCAGGTTCTAGCAAGTTAATTAAAAAAAAAGAAAAACATCTTATAAACAAAATAAAATGATAGATAAAACTACAAAAATATGAAAAGTTAAGAAACATTTGCGGGGTTTCAATAAGGAGTTA
This sequence comes from Idiotropiscis lumnitzeri, assembly GCF_059441095.1. Taxonomy (NCBI): domain Eukaryota; kingdom Metazoa; phylum Chordata; class Actinopteri; order Syngnathiformes; family Syngnathidae; genus Idiotropiscis; species Idiotropiscis lumnitzeri. The sequence goes on along the minus strand of NC_142395.1, from coordinate 29,186,374 downwards.
GTAGTAAGCTCATTAAGACGTAAATACATATTAAAAACAATACAAAACGTCAGATAAAAGTAAAAACAGATGAAAGGTTTAGCATATTTACAAGCTAAAAACGTTTAAAAATTAAAAAAAACATGTTCAAGTTAAAAAACAAATTATATGAGGGGTTATAATTAGCTAAAGGGAAAGTTCAGGGTATTAAGGGGTTAATAGTGGAGTGGGCAGGGCTTAAAAGCAAGGCGGGACGAGGAGGAGAGAACGAGTATAAAAGGGAGGAGAGCAGACGCTGCTGCTCAGTTGCAATTGGAAGCAGCAGGAGACGAAAACTTATTGAGTTCATTTCAGTACTTGTTAATAGATAGTTGATTACGTATATAGCAAAAGTGAATCCTATCTATTAAATAAAAATTACTCATATATTATAACACATAACTGGTACTGGTGTGTTTATTATACATATATAACAAAGGCAACTCCTGTTTATTAAGATATTTGTTATACTCTGATTATAAAGTATAACAAATTATATAGAAACAAAAAAAAAAAAAAAATTGGAAATACACTGATAAAAATAAGATATGGAGGGCGAGTGGACAGTGGTCCGCCATGGACGGCGACGCCAACCTACACGTCAGGGGCAGGGACCAGGTGCTGGGTGGGTTTGCGGTGGGAAGGACCGTGCACTCACCTTTCTCTCCAGGAGGCGGGCGCAATTCCCCTATCCTGTGAGGGGAGGGGCTCAGTCCTTCTCGCCTAACCCTAACCCCAACTCCAACCCTAACACTAACTCCTAAAACTAACCCTAACCCAAATATTTAATTTGAAAAACAGAATAAATAATTTCTCCGACCGACGTTTTTTTCTTTATTTTTCTAGCTTTGCTTTTTTTCATGACTCGCATGAGTTTCGGTCACTTCCGTTGCCGCTTTTGCAATTGCAATTTGTTTCAATGTTGTCGTGTTTTCACTTTTGCAGTCGTGCGAGGTTCAGCGTTCTTGTGTCGTGGAGTTTGCAATTGTTGTGACCATTCTCGGCCACCGTACTTTTGTCCTTGTCTGGAGCAACAAAGTCTGACATCATAGCTTGTGTTTGGAAGGAGATAAGACCAACAGCTGCACCTCACGAAGGGTGAAGGGGATTGGGGTGGGGACTTTGCAACACTTTCATGTACTGTACTTGTCTTGATTTGATTTTATTTATTTTTTCATTTGCAGTTCGTTACACTTTACGTATAAACCTATTGAGATTCATTTCATTTTCCATTATCAGCTATCCATTTTCAACTGTGGAGGGCTGGCTGGAGTAAATTCACACAAATAAAAATGTTTCTTTTCTTTCATTTTTTTCCCTCTTATCCTTCCTGAAGTGTCTCAATCCTTTTGTCCACATTATGAACGTCCTTGTCATGCTCGCATTGAGAAGTGTCCATTTTTGGAGACGCATGTCGTGCATCTTACCCAGATAAGCGAGTGCGTTCTGTTTGCTCTTTTCTGTGTTCTTAAACATTTCGCCTCGAGCCTCGAACTGTCTCGGCGCAACCGACAATGAAAGGCAACAAAGAAAAGAGCCCTGATGCACTCTTAATGCGGGATGCGCGCACACGTGTGCTGGAGGGATTCAAGCTGCTCAACAACTGTCTGGCGGTGACCCACAGCTTTGGGCAACAACACCAACACCAACTCTGCTCCACAGACTGCAGCACCCGCAACCAACTAGAAGCGAAAACTTGAAGCTGTCCTTTTCGTGTCGATATTTGCGCATGAGGGCTTTTACTTTAGTTGGAAAAAAAACAACTGCAGTCAGGCCAGCCTCCACTTGCAAAGACCAAGTCAAGTCAACCGCCACTCTTATTTTCAATGCTGTGCAACACGGTACATTACGGTAATGTGCCGAAAGCGCTTGTTGATGGACACCTTCAAAATCAAAGCTGTGAAACTCAAGTATGCACGTCAGTGGTTTGGATTTAAAATAATGTTATTAAACTTGTCTTTTCACCCAACATTCCAACGCCCCACCTTGGTCCTATTTTGTTGCAGCCAACCCAGTCTGGCCTGGTGCCAGACGGCCACTTGATGGCAGGTTGACCACAACTTTTCAGAGCATGTAGCAAAAAAAATAAACACACTTTTCCTTTACTTAAACATTTCGGATTTAATTAATTCAAGTCCGACAGGATTTTCTTACAATTTGAATGAGGAGATTATTGACATGAGTCATTCCTGTACGTGTGAACGTGTGAATGGGAAATGAAAAGTACAAGCGTCTTTCGGTTGGAGTTGCATGAGATTTTAGGATCTTAAATTCTCATAGTCTGTCTGTATGCACTGCAAGCAACAGGAAGTAGCAATTTTTTGTATTTTTTTTTTTATTTTATTGTCAAGGAGGATGTACGAAGGCCTCCAGCAACTATGGCAGACCTGTCATTTTCTTGCAGAAATGTCACTTTTACGGCCCAAATGGAAGCAATAGAAGCAGGTCATTGTCACAGTTGGTGGATGGAGGCTGCGAGGATGTGACAAGGATGAGGGCTGCAGGGGGGGGTGTAATGTGCGGTGGGGGGAAACGCGGCTTGCTGGGGGAGAGAGAGGTCACAAACTGACCTGTGGAAACGTCTGCAATCAGAACACGTTGGTGAGATGCGCGTTTTTGTTGACGACCGATACGAGGATGTTGATGAAAGTGTAACGACTGTCAAAGTCCGTTCGTTTTAGTTGAAAATGGTGGTTTGGTTTCTGGGTCCAACGTGTTTGTTATTGACTTTGACTGCTTGAACTGAATCAAAAGCAATAGTTTGACTTAAATAGCACCTTTAGGTTTTAAGAAAACTAAGATGTTGAAATGGATGAATAAGTTTTAGGTGCTCAGAGGAGGTTCAAAATTCTTAGTGAGGGGAAAATGAAGCTTCGAATTTGCTTCATTAACCAGCTGCTATATTTTTGAGTCCTCTAGATGGCACTGTTGCTTTAAGAAATGGCAATTCATTGTGCTTTCTGCACATTGTTGAACAGAGAGTGCCATCTACAGGAGTCCAAAAATACTACAACTGGTTCATGAAGCAGATTTGAAGCTTCATTTACCCATCACTACTAATTACTAGGATGGACAACTGTTTTTGTATTTTGTAAAGAAAAAAGAATGCCGAGCAGAGGAGGAAATGAGGAAGGAATTGAGACAAAATAAAGACGGCAAGGTAGTTCATGAGGGAAGTCATCCAGGAAAAGAAAACAAGATTCAATCATGGACGCAAAGGAAAACGACAGCAAGTGGCAAGCACACGTGCCTCAGAGTTCTAGATTTCGGGTTGGAACCTCAGATTGGAAGTAATGAGGAAGGACAGAACGGAAAGGGAGATAAGCAAATAAAGTAAAGAACAAAAATAAACGTGAAATGAGGACATGATTATACGTTGCACTAAAAGCAGATATGTACAGAATGTGAGTGCTTACAAATGTGTGTGTGCTTGTGTTTTTGTGTGTGTGTGTGTGTGTGTGTCTGCCCACGGCGATGCTCTAGAATGGCCTGTGCTGAATATAAATCAGGTGACTGAACAGGCGCGGGGTTTCTTCCCGGACAAGCCCAGAAGATTGTGTCATGCCCACTCCTAAATAACTGACACACACACACACATGTACGCAACCCACTTAGCGGGCAACACAACAGGCACTGTATTTACCAGCCAGCCTTCGCTTCGTCCAGACGGAATCACTGACTGGCTCGTCTCGTCTCTGTACGGAAGGACTACTTTTTTTTTTGGTGGAATTCACTGCGGCGGTGCAAATATTTCTAAAGAGGTCGGCCGCTGATGCTGAGGTGTATGAGTGACTCCAAGAGAAGAGCGGTTGACGCGGTAACCATGTGGATCCCGACGCCCGGCATGACTCGCCCTCAGCGGCTGCTGCTCTACGGCACGTGTGCGGTGGCCTTGCTCAACTCTGTGGGCCTCCTGGTGCTTCTGCTGCAGCACAATCAACAACACGTCCTTTTGGAGCAGGCGGGAGCCAGGCTGACCCAGGTGGAGCAGAGCTCCGTGGTGGAGTTTCTCCAGGAGGTGCCCCGAGAACGAGCTCAGAGGCATGTTGGGGAAGCCCGGTATCAATATTCCAGAAACAAGAGGAGCGATGCGCTCGAGCTGGATGAGGAGCAGGAGAAGGCGTTAGAGGTGACGCGAGAGAAGGAGGTCGGGATTGATGACAAGAAGGAGGCAGAGCAAGAGCTGGAGAAGGAGCGTCACAATGAGGAGGATTGGAAGAGCAAACCGCAAGAGGTCAGCCAAGAAGTCGGAGAGGAAACGGAGATGAAAGCGAGGCCCAGTCGGAAGCACAAGCACCGTCATAATCTTCGGTACCACAAGCAAGACGCGCACGATGACATGATGATGATGCTCACTTACTCCATGGTGCCGGTAAGATGAAATCCAACTGGACGCAAGGATAATAATCCCTTTTGCGTGCAAACCAACAATGCTTAGCGCCATAGACGGGCGAACAAATATTGTAGCGCTGCCACTGATATTTGAACACCAACAGTGCAGCAACACACGATGACAGAACAATCCAACAGTGCCACCCGATAGCGGTGGCGTGCACACAAAAAAGCACATTCAATGAAGCAGGAAAATGTGATATTATTATTATTATTATTATTATTCACATTCAATTTAATTCTGTTACGAGTGTTTTCAGGAAGTACAATATTATGCATTTTTTTTTTTTTTTGATTAATGGAATCTTCATTCGGCGGCACGGTGGCCGACTGGTTAGCACGATGGCCTCACAGTGAGAGACAGCATCGGGCGTGGGTTCGATCCCGGTTCCGGCCATCCTGTGTGGAGTTTGTGTGTTCTCCCCGTGCTTGCGTGGGTTTCCTCCGGGTACTCCGGTTTCCTCCCACCATGTTCTGCGTGGGTTTCCTCCGGTTTCCTCCCACATTCCAAAAACATGCATGGCAGGCCGATTGAACACTGGAAATTGCCCCTAGGTATGAGTGTGAGCGCGGATGGTTGTTCGTCTCTGTGTGCCCTGCAATTGGCTGGCAACCAGTTCAGGGTGTCCCCCGCCTACTGGCCGAAGATAGCTGGGATAGGCTCCAGCACCCCCCGCGACCCTCCCAAGCGAGGAGAAGCGGTACAGATGATGGATGGATGGATGGAATCTTCATTCATGTCGATGGGGAAAGATGATTTTGAGTTTATTCGCATCTCGCGCAACGACTGTATAGGTATAGACTTTTACATCCCAACCATCGATGAGGACTGAATCCTGTTGCTAATTATGAAAATTCTTGAAATGAAAACCTCCTCGCCCCCCCCACACACAAAGTCAAACTTTGTATATTGTATATATTTGCCATTCATTTTATTCAATAATTGGTATGAAAAAAACATTTTTTTTATTTAAAAATAAATTCTGATTTTGTTCTGAAAAAATAATTTTACACATCATTTTTTCTTTCTTTTACCTCTTTTCTAACGTCATGTACAGAAAATGCAGCACACTTGTCCATTTTAAGATTACAATGTGATAGCAGATAATCAATGACAGTTTTAAGACATGGTGACAACATGGTACAATGTCTTAAAATTGAGAAAAATCTTAGCTACCCCTTCATTCTTACTTCAATGAAATGTTTTTTGTTTTTTTTATTTCCAGATTAAATTGTTGGTCGACATTTGTAACAGCACCAAAGGAGTCTGCCTAGCCGGTACTGTGTGACCCACACATACATGCTTTGTATTCGCTTTCAAATGATCTAACGTTCCTCAATTGTCTGTTCCAGGACCCCCGGGACCACCCGGTATGTCATGAGGTTTTGTCTGTTGTGCATCCTCGCTCAGGGTCTGAGCCCGCCCAATCATTTTTTTTTGTGTTGTTGCAGGATTGCCCGGTGCGGACGGCATGCCCGGCGTTAACGGGACGGATGGCATTCCGGGGATGAATGGGCTTCCTGGTGCTGACGGTAAACGAGGAAAAAGAGGTTAGCACTAGGCCCGTCAAGAACAAATCGTTTTAGAATCGATGATTCGAACAATTACTAGATCGAGGTCAAGTGTCTCTCATGAACGTTTAGGTTGTTCGACGGGAGGACTTATTAAAAAAAAATAAAAAGAACAAAGAAAGAAAGAAAGGGAACGATCCATCCAGGACTGTCAGGAGTTTTTTGTTTGAGTGTTTTTTTTGGGTGAGAAGTTTTATTGGTCAATTTGAGAGGTTTTGGCGTGATTTTTTTTGATGAAAGGTTTTTGAGAGATTGAGAGGATTTGGGTGCAGTGAGAGGTTTTTTTTTTTTTGGTGCTGGTAAGATTTTTTTTCCTTGTGATTGAGAGGTTTGTTGGTGAAGTCAGAGGATTTTTTTCCCTGGGTGAGTTTAAATTTTTTGTTTGTGTGGAAGAGTTTTTCTTTGATAAATGGAGAATTATTATTTTTTTTCATGTGAATGACTGTTTTTTTGGTGCACCGTATGTGAGACGTTTTGGTGTGAGGCTTTTTTTTATTTCCCGTTAGAGTTCTTAAATGAGAGTGACGTTTTTTTTTAGTTTTTTTTTTATTGTGAGTGAGATTTTTTTTTCGGTGTGAGTCAGAGGTTTTTGCTTTGTGTGAGAGCGCCTGGTATTTTCGTCCCATACAGCATCTCATATCAATTTCTCGATCTCAGGGGATGTTTTTTAAGAGTACTGTTGATTGCATGAACACAATCTTGGCTGTCGCCGACAGGACTGCCGGGGGAAAAAGGAGAGCCGGGGGAAAAGGGAGAGCAAGGAGAGCCCGGTCCCCCTGGAGAGGATGGCCAACCGACCAATGACGTCATCACTGAGGGTGAGTCATGACGGACTGTTGGCACTCCGATAATCATGCTCCCTGAGGCTTTGAAAAATTTTGTGCAGGTCCTCCTGGCCCCCCTGGCCCCCCTGGACCCGTGGGGCCCCCTGGACCTCCAGGACCTCAGGGGCCCCCGAGAACGAGGCACCACAGAGCCCACATACAAGCAGCTCAGACCATGGGTGAGGGGCGAGCGAGAGAGAGAGAGAGAGAGAGACTTTCGGGGGTGTTTCATTTGAAATCACTTTCTTTAATTCTTCTCTTCCAGAACCATTCTATTCAATTCCAAATGACGAGATGTTGTTTGTAAAGACGACTGGGAAAGTCCACGAGAAGGCACCAAAGAGGAACGGTGTGTTCAAAGCAAGGCTATGATAGTTTGGGATTTTTTCCTTCGTCTTGATTTTTGGTTTTCAAATTTCGTTAGTTTTAATTAGGTTTGCTAGTTTTTAGTTTTTACTATAATTATTATTATTTTTTAAATGCTTCGTTTTAGTTTAATTTTTACAAGTATCAGTACTTGTTTTTTAAATGCTACTTGTAACTTTCGTTTAATTTCCCCCCCAGAGTGCCTGATCAAGTCACTGATCAACCCCAGAAATGTGACAAAGATGGAAAGCACATTTGGGACGTGGATGAAGGACACAGCCGTCCTCAACGACGAACGCGTTTGGGTGGCGGAGCACTTTTCGGGTTTGTTGGACTCTGATGGCATCGCACTGTCGCACAGAATTGCTTTGAAGGAGGAATGCGATGTGTTTGCTCTCAGGTCGTGTGCTGAGGGAGTATCAGAGCATTGCGGCGTTGCAACACAACAGCAGTGACATGGTGAATGTTCGCAAGTTCTACCAAGGTTGCGGTCACACGGTGCACAACGGCTCCTTCTACTATCAGATCGCTGGCACGTCCAGCATTGCCAGGTAAGCGATGTCACCCAAACTCATGGAAAGCCATTTGCATCTTTATCCCATGTCCGTGTTTTGCTCATAGTGATGAGTAAATGAAGCTTCGATTCTGCTTCATTTAGCATTTTTGGATGGCACTCTCTGTTCAAGCACAATGAATTGCCATTTTTTTTAAACCCCTATATTTACCAACAGTGCCATCTAGAGGACTCAAAAATACAGCAGCTGGTTCATGAAGCAAATTTGAAGCTTCATTTTCCCATCACGAGCAAGACACTTAAGCGCATGGGATGACAACATTTTTCTAGTTGGGCATGTGCTTATTTTACAATGGTTTAAAGTTGTTTTTTTTAATCCAGTACGGTACAGCTGTATTGAAACTTCATTCGCATTTATTGTTCAACAGTTTGTTTTTGAACAATTATTTAAATATTAAAGTGTCACCATACATGCACAAACCACAAAACAACATAACATAGTGACAACAATATACTCACAAAAATAAAACATTCACAAACAAGTCAACGCTTGACTGAAATCATCAATAGAAATTCCAAACATATGCGCAAAAGTCTGCTGCAGGACGTTTGGAGCTAAAATAATCTAAAAATGGTTGCCACACCTCGCAGAACCTCCGAACCAAGCCCCTGGTAGAGTATTTCAGTTCCTCAAGTTGCAAACGTGACATCACATCATCGTTGACGACTTCCAATGAGACAAAATAAAGCGTCGGGCCAACAAAGAGGAGAGCTAAGCACAAAACTGATTGCAGTACATATAAAAAAAAAAAAGCAAGTGAGAAGCGGATGTTTCACGCGTAGCGGATGTGTTGTGTTTGGTGACAGATTTGATTTGGACACCAAGAAGCTTCGCACCCTCACAGTCGATAACGCTCTCTATCACAACCTGGCCTATCTGCTGCACAACTCCAAGACCTACTTCAAACTGGCGGCGGACGAGAACGGCCTGTGGCTGATCTTCGCCTCCGACATGGATGAGAGCATTGTGGTGGCCCAACTGGACCAGAAGACTTTCTCCATCACCTCGTACATAAACACCACCTATCCTCGCACGAAGGCCGGCAACGCTTTCATCGCCTGCGGCGTGCTCTACGTCACGGACACCAAGGACGCCAGAGTCACCTTTGCGTATGACTTGCTGAAGGGCAAAGCGGTGAATGTGACCTTTGACCTGAGGCCTCCAGATGGAGTGCTGGCGATGCTCTCCTACAGCCCCAAGGACCGACATCTGTATGTGTGGGACAACAACTACGTCAAACTCTACGTGGTCCACTTCATCTCCGATGAGTGACGGACGACATGCAACGGAGTTGATCGTCAAACTCGATTTGTTTTACATGTCGGAAATTTACCATTAGACGAGGGATTCTCAAAGTGTCCACAGAGGGGTCGTTGAATCAAATCTTCCAACTGTGCATGTCTCAGCGGCTTAAATTTCCAGTAGGGATACAGTTGATCAAATATGAAATTATAGTTTGTGCCTTGAGATACAAGTCGGCATTCTTTTTTTTTTTTGCAAAAACAAAGCCATGCTGGTCTATGCCGTATTTTTCGATAAACTGTTAAGACGGGCTACATTACACCGCTGAACAGTTGATTTAATTCTCATTTCTCGTACACGTGCGCACACTTTCGAGTGTTTCTACCGCCACACCCCACATCTTTTTAGAATTAGAATTAGAATTAGAAATCCCTTTATTGTCATTGTACTCAAGAGTGCAACGAGATTAGTGGGCTCCCCTCTCCAGTGCAATACAACAATAATACAGACAAATATATAAATTAGATAAATAAGAGAGTGCAATGGAAAATAAGCTTAGAGCTCATACACTAAAATATTATAGAATGCAAATGTTTCCAAATTACAAAAATATTTGGCGAGGCTGCAACAAATTAACGGCATATTTAGTCCACGGCAAAAGAAGATTTGAGTGTGTTTACGGAATGAACAAAAATCTCGAGGCACCATTGTAAGGACATTTTAAGTGCAGTTCAGTTGTATTTAACTTTTAAGTCCAATCCATTTAATATTTCAACATTTATTGAGGTATTTATTTTCATTTTAAATATGTGCAATATATTTGAATTGAAGCATTCTTTCAGTGCTCCCCCCCCTCCCTGTGTATGTTCAAATTTTGTACAATGTAGCTCACGATAACATAGAAGACACTTTTGAGGAACAAAACCTCCACCTCATTTCTAGTTCCTGTATTTTTTAACGTTTGTCGTACTTGGTATAAAACGTTCAAGAAAAAGGATGATAATGTGTGTATAAAGTAGGAGTGTTGTATTTATATCCAATTTTCAGTTGTTTTTTTAACGTGACATTCTTGAGTTACTAACAGATTTTTCAGCATTTATATCAAACAAAAAACAATTTTTTTAAGCTACGTGTTGATATATAATTTGCATGATTTTATCTCGATGTATTTGATCTCTTTCTCTCTATCTTGTACATAGTATGCAATACAACAGTGACATTATTTCGATGGACAGGAAGAAAAAGGAAGTAATAATGACAACAGCGCCAAATCACCGGATGAAATAAAAATAATTTATTCACTTTACAAAGGTAAATCTCACATCATGACCTGTTCTTTCTTTCTTTCTTTCTGGCGTCAGTGCCTTTGCAAGAACCTGCCCGTGATACTTGTTTGTGTTGCTGTGCATGCACACACACTTAGACACACACACACACACGCACACACACATACAATACATATAGTGGGCGGAAATACAGGACAGAAACATAAAATCTGTTGAATAAATACCTTCCATACACCAAACAAAAGTGACATCTAATTCAGCCGCTTTCATACAAACCAAAAATAAAGAAATGCTTTCATGTTTGTACAAGCTGCTGGGATATTTCATAGATTTATATCGATATAGAACTATTTCAAACATTTGACTACGAGGCCAAATAAAACCAGACATTCATTTGTATTGAACGGTTTCTTATTCAATCACCTATTTGAAAGAAATCCTTTTAGCCTCGCCATAATTTGAGTGCAAGTATCTATTCGTTATGGGTCAACAATAAAAACAACTAGCAAGGTAACACACACTTACAGACAATAGACTGTGTTGCACGTGTCCCAGTCAAGTCCGATACAGTAAAACCCCTTACATTCCTAAAACAAAAAGGCATTAAGTTAAACCGTTTTCAACACAGGAAGAGTCAACCAAAAACAAACACATCAATAAATAATAAAATTCAATTGTTTAAAAAAAAAAAACAACAACAAAACAACCTAAAATAAAATTCAACATCTTGTGCCAAAAAAAATACCAGAAGTGAACTTTTGTTTCCGCTGAGGGTGATTGAAGATGCGGGGAGCAGACACATGAAAACATCAAAATCACAGTCACGAGAGTAAAACATCATCTTCCCAAAAGGAATGTTCTAGCAGTGAAGCTGCCGCACAAACAGGCATTTGCGGGCAGGTGGGCGGCCACACACACACACACACTCACAAGGCCAGACCAGGACAGGTCAGTGTTCGTGAAAGTGGGGGCGGGGGGGGGATCACTACAGGAGCAATGCAGCATCAACTCTCTTCCATAAGGGCTGAGAAAAGCCAGGCATAAAGGAGGGAGGAGTGGAAAAAACATTTCGAAACAAAATGTCCAACAAGTTGATTCACACTTTGGATACCACGGACTTAAGAACAAACCACAGTGCTGGTTACAGTAGATGCTAAGAGAGAGTTCAGCTGTGGGCACAAAATGACGACAGTTACACACTTTTTCAAAGTTTTGCCAGAGTACTTTTACAGAGCACTATCAACAGACCTGTGATTGCACCGCGGAACGAGAACAGGACATGCATAGCTTCCCTACGGACACGCTCTAAGAGTAGAGATTCTTCAAGAAAAGAACAAGAAATCTAGCTTTAAAATCAAGTACGTTACTTTATGCTTGAAACTTTTGCTTGTAGCCTTCGGGGGAAACACATTTTTGCAGCTCCGTTTGTCACTCACACGTCAACTTACGAGCAATTTAAAAGATGCCCAACGTATGGCAATCTTTAGATCAGCTCGTGAGTGTTACATAAGCGTTTTTTTCCCCCCTCTTTGGACGTTCAAAAGTGGAAGAAAATTACAGGACGTCGACCAAGCTGCTGTGGATGTTGTAGCGGTCGGGGAGGACCCTCATCTTCAGGGTGCCGTCAGCACCGCAAGTGAAGATGCGATTACCGGGACGCGTTTCTACCTGCATGACGCCGGCGCCGATGTTGCGAAAGATGGACTGTTTGGCATGCTCGCTGCCAAAGGAGTGCATGAGCCCGTGGCCGGCGAGCTTCCACACCTGGAGAAAAATCACGGCACAGGCCACATGATCACTATAACAGTAGGGCGGTCATTATGCCCGATTTTTATTCATTTTGGGGGGGAGGGAAGTATTGTCATGTCACCTTCATGTTGCCCTCCGCAGAGCCGGTGACAAAGAAATCCTCGAAGGCATCCAAGGCCAGCGCCTTGATGGCCGAGTCATGGGCTTGGAAAGTGTGGAGCAGCTGCCTTTGGCGGATGTCAAACACGCACACAAAGCCCTTTCGGCCTCCTGTGATCAGCAGCTGCTGTTTAGGAGCATACTGGAGCACGGTGGCCCCGTTCTCATGACATGGGAAGGCTGAAGGCACAGAAAGGAACAAATCCAGAGGAACAGTTTTGCGTACGGAGAACACGATAGTCATATACGGCGCTGCCTGGCGTTCTTACCATGGACCATGGTATTGCCGGGTGAAATCAGAGTGTCCCACAGACAAACATTTCTGTGCAAACAAAATGAGTTGCGTCACTGTGTACCAAAAAGGGAAAGAGCGATGCTGTCGAAACAAAGACCCGACGCTCACCTGTTATCATTGGACTGTCCAGCTGTGGCGATGAGACTCGAGGATGTGATGAAAGCAAAATCGCCACACGTCTTTGTGTGGCATTGCCAACTCTGCCAACGACATCAGACAAAAGTAGATGTTGTTCAAGAGACTATCAGCCCTTCTTCCATTTTATTATTCTTTGGCCACGGACAAGAATGACCTTTTGATTTAAGAACTGGAAGCTACCGCCATTGGCCGTCAAAACGACGAGCAACACATTGCAAAACATGCGGAAATGTTGCTCATATTCTCAGAACCATCTTTTTTTTTTCTTTGACATTGCTTACAGTCCAGTGATTTGGCAGCCAGCATAAGAAGCTTCTGCTTCTGAAATTAAAACGGAATTCTTTTCCATGATCAACAGAGGTGATCGCTTCTCCTTCTTTAAAAGAAAATAGTTTCAAACATTTGCTCCATGCAGTGCCGTAAGCAAATAATTGCCTGTTTCATTACCCAAGAATGGAACAAGATATTGCTCGCCTGTCCAAAAATGGATGCATGAAGTCATCTGGTAAAGAACATTGTAACATTTTCAAGTGTTGCAAAAAGAATTTTACCCAAATTATAAGACTCAATCCAGCAATTAACAAAGAATTCAAAAAAAATAAAAAGTTTCATGGCTTTTAATAGGCCCAAATTGGCCACAAGACAAACAAAAGTTATCATTTTTAAAATGAAACAAAAATGTCCTTACATTTACATGAACACAACTATGACGGTGCAAAAGTAAAAGCAATGGGCAGAGGGGCGGTGAACTCACCAGGTAAGGTTTGGGGTTGGAGGACGTCTGGTTGACTTGCCACAGACTGAGAAATCCCTCTCCGTCAGCGACGCCACACTAGAGCAATCAGAGAAACCGCATCAGGCAGACTAAACATAGCGAATGAGGACGGTGCGTGTGCGCGCGTACCTTGTTGCCCTGGGAGTTGAAATAGAGTCGGGTGACACGAGCGTTGCCTGCTTGTCTGAAGCAGATGAGCTGCTGAGGTCGGTTCCATTCAAACATTCGCACACTGCCATCCTGGGCTCCTGTCATGTCTGACACACACACACACACACACACACGCGCACACCACATGCTGAATTGATTATCAAGTATTTTAAGAATGCCTCAATAGTCTACCACCCCTTGTTCAAATGTCAGGTTTTTGTGTGGGGGGGGGGGACCAGAGACCAAGGTAAAACCTTTCAAAGTTTTTTTCCCCACTTGTGACCTTTAACCTGCGCAACTCAATTGAAAAAAGGAAATGTTTGAGCGTGAAGTAAAAATAAGCTGAGACAATACGGTTGCATAACTGTTCACACCCTCTTCTGTTATGTGGCTGTGATCAGGATGAAGAAATAGAATATATGTTGTCACTTTTAGCATGCTTTACCTGACTTTTTTTTCTTATTTCATTTCTGCAGAAGTTTGAGCGTAGGCTACACTCTGACTGCTATTGTGAACGGTTCATAATTTCCTCCAACTTGTTTCACCTGAAGAAAAACAGCCCCAAAGTTCGATGGCTGGAAACGCCATGCTTTATTGTATGTTTTTTGTTTCCTTTTTTTTTTTATTTGGGTGTTTTTGTGCCAAGTATGACAAAAAATGGTTGTGTTTTGTTTTGGCACCATCTTGTGGTACCCCAGAGCCAAGGAATGACACGAAAAGGAGTTGAAAAACGCTGTAGCGCCTTTCCACAATCTTATGGTATCGATAGGCAAATAAAAATCATTTGAGAGGAACTTCAAAAACCTTTCAAGTTTTTGCTACCCACGGCAAGACTTGGTTTCTAGCCACTGGGAATAGTGATGGAACTAGGTACTTGCATTGAAATGTATTCTATTGTTTCTACTAAAGTGTAATGAGAGCACAGTGAAAACGATACTTACAATACTGATAGATGGGGTGGGACGTCATTCGCTTGACGTTATTAAGATTCCTCTTCATGATCTGGAAAAGGAAAAAAAAACACATCAATGCATGACAGATACGTTGAAACTCTCATCTAACAAGTCCCCCCCCTCCCCATCTTACAATCTGCATCATAAAGCATCCATTTATCAACACGGCTGGAACGAGGAGAGCCCAGAGCGCATGCAAGTGTGACGCAAACCTGCACCTTGGGTACACGGCTGTGAGAGTGGCTGCTATCTGTGTTTCTCTGTCCATCTCAGCCACGCAAACAAACTCGCTGCCTGTATCAGCCTCCATAGACTCAGCAGGCCAGCTGTTTAGGCGGCACATCGGAGTTTTCCTCCACATTGATAAGAATTGAAAAGACTAACTTCTCTGGCTATAGATGAAGAAACGTATTGAGCTGAACTATTTTGTCCTCTAAAGTTGATATTTTCTATATGCTTATCCGATCGGGTCGTGGGGGCAGCACCTTAAACAGGGAAGCCCAGACTTCCCTCTCCCCGTGCCGGGTCGTCCTCCTCCCAGTGGGACATGCGCGGAACACCTCATCAGGGAGGCATCCAGGTGGCATCCTGATAAGATGCCCGAGTCACCTCATCACCTCATCTGGCTCCTCTCAATGCGGAGGAGCAGCGGCTCGACTCTGAGTTCCTCCCAGATGACCGAGCTTCTCACCTCATCTCTAAGGGTGAGCCCGGACACCCTGCGAAGGAAACTCCTTTCGGCCGCTTGAATCCGGCATCTTATCCTTTCGGTCACGACCCACATCTCGTGACCATAGGTGAGTGTAGCAATGTCGCTCGAGTCCGCATCAATGTCGACACAGCACCGACCCGCGCTTCAAACTTGGCTGTGAAGCGCTCCAGTGAGAGAGAAAGTTGAAGATCATGGCATGCAGAAGACATCGGTCCCACATTATCTTACTGAGACCTCCAAACCGGAACCCCTCAACACCTCGGCTACGCCTCGGGATTCTGTCCATAAAAGGTCTGAAAATAATCTGTGACGGGGCAGCCTTGGCGCCGTCCGACCCTCACTGGAAACTAATTTAATAAACTAAAAAAAAAAAAAAAAAAAAAAGACTGCATTCTGTAACATTCTTGATGGCCAACACTAGGCTCTATGTTGTCTCGTGCTTCAGAGCTAAACTTAGTATCCCCTGGTGGAAATAATTGAGAACTACGTCCAATTACATTCTGGATTTTAATCGCTTTCCCTTTGTGGAGCTGTCAGGTCGACGCTGTAATCTTTGGCTTTTGTACGTGTACTCCAGCCACCTTCCACAGTCCAAAAATCTGCCTATGAGCTGCATTCAGACTTTCACTTGTCCACGAATGTGAAGGTGAGTGCAAACAGGGTTTGTTGGGATTCATTACGGGACGGTCGTGTAAATGCGTGCATGAGCTTGTACCACGCTGGCTCCCATGCTGGTCTGCCCGCTGCCCAACCACGGCATGGATGCAGAGACGGGGATCTGCGGAGGTGCAAAGGGACCGGAGCTGGCCTGGGCAATGTTGGTGTGAGATGATTTGTAGTCGACGTCATCAGAACTGTAGAAAGATTGCGTACTTTACAATCGAACATTAGCAAATAGCTTGTGCTTAACATTAAAGAAGTTGTTTTGAGGAAACGGAAAAGCTCGATCAGACCTGCGTGACTCCTTATCAAAGTCCTCTCCGATCCAGGTGTAGGGTTGAACAGCCACCAGTGTCGACACATCGACTTCCTGGACATCATGGGTGGAGGCCAGCACGATTTCATTTGAGTTGGCCTGACAAAATGTGCGAGCAGGTCGGGATGGAGGGAACCATACGATTATTGTCTCATTTGCAAGAAACATTGTCAAACGCAGTTGCAATTATTAGAAGTACTCTAATTCGAGTTACTTTATTCCGAAGCGGCAATGGTGTCTATGGGGAAGTTTCTTTTGGGGGCTCTACTCATCAAACTTTTGAAGCGGCTTTTTGCATGTCAAATAAATGTTTTTTGTGCATCAAATAATTTTTATATGATGATATCTGACGGTTGCTCTGTACTGCTTAATATTCATGATCCTTTTCACCTCATAAAACCTGCGGCTGTAATCCAGTGTAGCCAGAGAGCTATTTAGCAGATTACTTAACACTATTTTGAAGCTCCCTAATTATTTTCTATATCCAATCAAATATTCCTGACAACGCTGGGATCAGAGGAGATTTCATGGCATACTTCATCATATAAACTAAGGATACAAAAAAAAAAATCAATAAATAATAATTTTACCTTGTTAATTGCAAAAGCCATTATGATGTCGGACTCCTTGTGAATGATTTTTGCTTTTCCTCCGGGAAAGCCCAGATCTGCCTCCACCTGCAAGCATCAAGAGAGCAGACAAAAAAGCACATTCAAAAGTGGACATTTAGTTATTGAATGCAGTAAGTGGGGAGGATGGAGAAACTCAACTCAGTTTCAGCCATCGGAATATTTTGTAATCACCACACATCATGTGAAAGCAGCATTAGAAGAGTCACGTTCACAAGAAACAAGTAGTTTGAGAAAGATCTGACAGAAGTATCAGAGTTGGGCAGATACAGAGAGAATTGACTGTCGCAAATCAAACACAGCCCTCACAGTGAGCATGCAAGTTAGTAAATATACATTTTGTGCCATAAGCGTTAATGCTGTTGAATCCAAAAGAGTGTCAAACATACGCACATTCATCTTGTTATTGGGAGCGATTGCAATTGCATGTGAGGTTATGACAAAGCATAAGACTTCCCTGTTGGGGGGTTGAGTTTACATTGTATGCTTGAATAACTGTGGGAGCAGTCACTATCACGCCAAGATGGAGAGACGACACATATATAATACGTATATATTATATATATGTTTCAAATGAGGCTCCTTTGAGCTTTGCTTTATGGTAGTGACTACCCCAAACAGTCAGAGGGAGAGACAAAGCCAGACTGGTGATGCTAGGTGATACTACCTTGTTGAGACTGCTAGCTCCTGCTACGCAGTTTGGCCTTATATGCTCCATATGGTTGTCTACAAACTACACCACACACCAACACAACACAAAACCCATGCACACACAAAATAAAACATGGGATGAAAAATGAAAATGAAAAAAAAGGCGGAGATGTATCAAAAACAGTCTGAATGTATTGTAGGATGAAGCCACCTCTTCAACATGCAGAGTGTGCACTGAGGAACACTTATCTGATCGTTTCTGTCTACTTGGGGAACCACACAGTAATGAGCAGTTCCAGACAACATAAATGTTACTAAACTATCACGTACTTGAAGATGTCTCAGAAGTCAAAGCAAGGACAGGATCAAATATCAACAGATAAATGCTCAGGGCCTGACTGACAAAAGGTTTGCACGCACAACACACGCAAACTTGATTGCTCATGCTCACGCAAATAGACGTGAAAACTGATGCACTGGTGCACCCTGGATTACGTCTACCGAAAGTGCAATTTTATCATGTCTTTCAATTTGTGTATTCTGTGAAGAATATATGCAAAGAGATTCATTTATCAGATGCAATGCAATTTATAAAACTTTCTATTCCAAATTTGCCAATGTGAAACACGTCAGAATTTCCTATCGTGCAAAATCCTTTTTTTTATACAAGGCAGTCTCCGCCATTAATATCTGTGGCCAAAATCTCTTTGAGTAAGTGAACACTCAATTCACTTACTCCTTAGGCGCTATTCGGGATCTTTGAAAATCAGGCCTGCAGTGAGGACTTCTCCCAATTACGATGACATAATAGATCAAGGAGTGTTCGTCCAAAAAGATGCCCAACAAGCACGACAAATATTACACGTACTATTAGCCTTTCTCTCGAAACGTCTGAAACTAATCAAGATGCAACAATTGGCAACAATTAATGCCACCAAGTAGAACATTTTTATGTATGTTCAGTATTTCTATATTTATGTCTACTTTTTTATTTGAGTTCATGAAATTTGACTGGGGCCTTATGTCGCTGGCAGTGTCACCAGGGCAACGAGATCTCAGGTCAAGAACCAGACAAAGCACACCTTAGAAACACTAATGATGACCATGAGTGGACCTAATTTTCCTTTGCAGATTATCAGGGCCCCCCCCCCCCCCAGGACCCAGGCCTGGAGGAGGGGCACGTCCCAACAGTAGTTCACTTGCTCGGTAAATTTTTGTTATTGTTCCAAATGTATAGTACGAACAAAACAAACAAATATTGCAGAAGTTTGTAAGCAACTGACCTCACTCTGCTTCCTTTTCTTGGTAAAGATATAACGAATTAAGGTCTCCTGAAGAACTTCCTGTTTGACGAGGAAATGCCACAGGCGTCGAGCTGGAAAGGACTGATGATTTTTTGTCCTGAAAGACATGAACATTTAAACATGTCAGAATTTATGAATTCTCAGAATCGCTCAATATCCACACATAAATGTGATATTAGAGAGCTAAATATGTGTCTTTGCAGCCACGGAACACACTCAGTGGCCAAATGATTAATTTTCCTCCAAAAATATTTTTAATTATTTTATTTTTTTATGTTTTTACAAATCATCCCTCCCCCCCAAAAATATGCAAATTCATGGTTGCCGATCTGCGAATATGCATCGACGGTAGTTTTAAATTACGTCACCACGAGATGGCAGACTGTGCACCGGGTCTCATACTCCTCAATAATAATATTTTTTGGGAAGAATTGGAAAGATTATGCAAACAGTACCTCAATATTAATATTTTGGGTGAGTTGAATTTGTGGAATAAATTCTAATTAAAAAAAATAAAATACAAGTTTGCATTTGCCAGTTATTATATTAAATACTCAAAGACAAATTTAATGCATCCAAATTTAATTTGGACACAAAATCCCCAATACAAATTACAAGAACTGAGGTGCAGGAATTCCACGGTACGTTTTCCCTCTGACGAGGCCGAAAGGCTCTCCTATGATAGCCCTGTCTAGGAATTCCTTACAGTGTGAAGTAACAACGTTTTTTTTTCCTTCAAAGAGAATGCAAAAAAAAATAAAAATAAATAACACAGGAGTAAAGGGTCATCTAAATCATGTGTTGATGTTTAAGTAAATGCGCAGGAATTACTCGCCTGATGTTTCTGTTTATGAGGTCAGTGTGATTGATTGACTGTACAGTGAGTCTTACTTGAAAGGAGTGTTGTCTGGCTCCAGCATGGCCTTGTGTCGCAGTAAGGCAGGACCGCCTCCGGCACTGAGGTCTGTAGGGTAAGTGTTAATGTAGTTGGGGGGCGGACCATCAAATTTATTCATGGCCTCCAATAAAATATGTTCCCAGTTCTCCAGAGTCTTCAACACAGCATTTGTGAAAGGCGAAGTAACTGGCAAGTCTGCAGCAAAAAAATATTTCAATTCAATTAGATGAAGATTCTTCAGTTCACTGAAGAGTAACCCATAGTGATATGTTTGTACCTGCAAAGTCAAGCCCAGTGATAGGGAGGAAGTTCTTTATACAGTGATGAAAGAGTTTCACCATGACCAAGCGGATCAGAGCCCAGCTAAGGTGCCAAATAGATGAAGGATTGTTAAAAAGCAAAAGGTAAAGCCTCCAAAGCGATGGGAAAGAAAAGAAGCACAGCTCACCTGTAGGAGTTGGGGTCAGAGTGCTCAGTCATCTGTGTGTCGGAAAGGAAGGCGTCGTCATCATCTTCATCATCCTCTGCTCCGCTTTCGTCCGAGTCACACAAAGCGTTGCTTTCTGACAATGGAAGGAAGGGCTGAGAGGGAGATAAAAAAAAAAAAAAAGGGAAGATTTAGTACAAGTAAAAAATTTCACATTTCAATTGTTGGGGCTTACATTAGGGTGCAAACATTTTGTTTCATTTTACTGTCAACAAGCACATTTTATTGTTTGAGTCAACCACATTTTAGTCATTTATTCTAAACGTGAGAAATGCAGTTAATGCCTTACTTTGGCCACAAAATAGTCCCACATGCTCAGCTCTGGGGGAATAAATTTCTCCCGGTAAGTGGGTCTCTCGGCGGGCAGCGGTGGTGGGGCGGCTGGCGTCTCCTTCACAGGCCGGCCAGGCACCAGCATCCTCATATTAAATCTGCGCCTGTATCGGTCGCCATCCTCCGCAGCTGCTTGAGGGGGCACCACTGATGGACAAGACAAAAACACAACATCTTTCAGATTATAATTATAGAGCTTTGCTCCAGTCTGCAAAATGCAAGACGAGGAGGATCTGAGATTTCACTGTCATGGCAAAATATCCAGAAATACTTCAGGATGAAGTGAATTGCATCAACAGCCAGAACACAGCAGAGTACACACCCAATTGGCAATATGTCATCTGTCTAAAAATGCACTGCTCAGACATTCAGCATACATTCACTTGGATATGCACAAACCTGCACTATTATCCGGCAGGACTATCACTGGCATTGCACCAGACAAAACAAGACAACAACACAAAACAGAGTAGACAGAGCAGTTAGACTCACAACGATACTACACACGCTCTTTTTTTTTTTTTTATTAGAGAAAGTGATGCGGTGTGTCACAAAAATATAGACGGAGACACATCAATGAACTCAAATGATGATGAAAAGGCGTCTGGTTTTCTTAGGCTCACCATGTGAAATGTGTTTGTAAAATGGCATTAACGGCACTCAAAAGGTTCGAATGTAATCATTTCTTAAAAGGATTCCTATGAATCGGTTGGATTTCATGAGCGCCTCGTCTCCACTTGCTGCTATCTCTCACTTTTAGTCTAAATGCCAATCGCTATCTTCTTCCTCCACAAAACAAAATCAGAATCGGAGCACTGTGGAGTGCAAATTTCAGGCAACTGGTTTAAAACGCTGCTACTCAGTGAGTCAGTCTACAAGTCTACAACAAAATCATTAGTGCTAATAACGTTCAAACTACTGCCACACACTATCATACATTTTTTTTTAAATCAAATTCTGAACACTCGCTAATAAACGTTATTTAAAGACTTTTGGGTCCACTGCTTTTGTTATTCTAACAACTCCTCAGGATGTACCTGGTATAGCCTTAACTTCAGAATTAGTCTGTGGAGGATCAGCGTGGGCTTCTGCACCTTCCTTGCTTGCCTCAATTGTTGCTTCAGCAGCACAACAGAGCGATGACAGCATGAGTTGACCACAAAGGACATTCCACGCACATGCAGTACAACAACACACATACACATGGCACACAAACACAAAAGTGTGCTGTTGGCTTATCCAAAAACTCACTTCAAATCACACATGGCTGTTTGGAATCGACATTCCGTGTTAATTAACCACACGACAAAGAGAAGGGGGAGCATCATCAGCAACAGTGCAAACCTATACATCTACCATGCACTTCAATCCAGCAAACCACCAGCTTGTTACTCACAGCTGGTCTTAGTTGCCGGTGCCACAGTGGCTGGCCCACCTCCCCTTGAAACGAGAGGAGGGCACTGTTTGGGACTCTGGGATTCAAAGGGAATGGGATTGGGGGTTTGGGTGAGGCTGCCCTGCTCAAGTCTTCGTAACTCCTGAGACTCCTCTGGCCTGGCTGCCTCAAAATCAGCTGGCACTGGGACACAGGGCACACAAGACACTACACTTCTACAACAGCATCTTAGCGAGGACATCAGGGTGGAGTGGACGTTTGTTGCGGTGGTCTCATATCAGAGACGCATTATGATGGAGGAGACAACCATAACGAGATGCGGCTAGGGCAGGTAAGCGTAGAGACAGGTAAAGAAATTCAGACTAATTGAAAAGACAAAGTACAAGAAAACACTAAAAATACCTGGTGGGGCCTCGGGCCTCTTTGGCTTGATTATGACTTTGGCTCCTCCCCCAAAGACAGCGGCCCACATGCGGTTGTTGAGGGGATGCGCGGCAAGGCGGAAGAGTTCATTGCTGTTGTGAGTGCCCAAGCCGTGGATGAGCAAGGCTAGATAAACAGCCATGACTGCCTCACACAGCAGCACGTTGAGTCGCGGCTGGTCCTCCTCCCTGGCAGACGTCAACAGCGAAATCAGGGACGACACACCTGGAGAAACGGAACACACATGCATAACATTATCAAATATCATCATATCAAAGAACAAAAATGCAGTCTCGGCACTATATAAAGTCAATTCACAAAGCATTAACATAATGAGCAGAGTCTGTATTTCTGTTTCCTTCCCGGAGGCCATGAAGCTCCTATTATAGAACACCATCTGCCTATTTGCATAAACACAGACTTCCTGCTTTGCACTGCTTCCTCTGCTTTTCATATTCTCTTGATATCATGTCATTGATGCTCTCTCGCAGCGCATTTTATTGACGTTCAGTGCAGAACGTCTTACCTGGCCACTGAGCAGGAGCCGAGTTTGGAGTGATATGTTCCTCAATGCTTTCTGTGCGCAGTCGCTTCCTCTCACTCAGCAACAAGCCCTGGTACACCATTCCAGTAAACTGATTGGCCTCCGTTTGGCTACTGCAAAGTCCATAAAAAGGGATGAGTTTTTGTCTGCGGTAAAAAGGACCATTGCAATAAATTCCTCGTAATCGTATCTCGTCTGTATGAGCTGGCATGATTGTTTATCTCACACCCATCACTTCTCAAAAATAAAAACATCTGAAAGGCCGTGTTTTACATTCAAATGCACGAGAGGTAGAGTACCTGTAACTATGGCTGTCACACAATGCCTGATAGATGCAAGCAGACAGAGACGCTGCCAGTGTGTGCAGGGCATTTACCTGAGGCAGAGAGATGAGTCATTTTTCGACATTTCAATCAACTCTCGCAAATAGAACTGAATGACGTTTGAATAAATTTAATTCAGACCCGATCATCGATGACTTCTGGATGCGGTGGAGACTCCATGAGGGTGATGGTGTGCAGGATGTCGTGAATGTGATTGCTGAGATGAAGCACAGGATTGGCTATGACCGTTTTGGTGGGGGCAATGCAGGCCGAGAGCAGAGGCAAGGTGGTCGGAAGAGGGAGGGGAGACTGCAGCTGCTTCACAGTGATCTCCTAAAAAGGAACATATGTGGATTTTTCAGATACTGTGTCATGGAGAGTGAGAGGCATCAGTCTAACCCGTTGGTTTTTAAACGAGCATGTGGCTACCTGTTGGCTCTCTTGCAGAAGGAAAAGGAGCTCCATGCGTACAGAGGTGACTCCTCCTCCCTTGGCGCCATGGAGGCTGCAGTATGAGAGGAAGACTCTGAGCAGGGCCTGGTTCTTCCTCAGCCAAGCTTTGCGCCTCTCCGAATGTTGTTGCTTCGCTTGAAGGCGCCGCCGCTCCATTTGGTGACGCTCATAGGCACCAGCGTCTGTTCTCTCCAACATGTCATCTGATATATCCACTGATGACGCTCGTTCGGCCCAGTGCTCTGCCTCGGACTCTTGCTCCTTGCCTTCTACCTGCATATTCATAAAAAAAACACATTTAAGATATCATTCGATTCAGCGATTCTATGAAAAATGTGAAAAATTTTACCGTGTAGTTGCAGATGTTATGCATGGCTGCAATTTCCTTCTCTAGCCAGCTGTAGAGCTGAAAACGAAGTTTGCCTCCATCCACCTCGAAGCCCGTGGCGAGTGTGCGCAATTCAGTCATTAGGATTTTTAGACAGGCACGGAACTTCAGCTGTTCCGCTATCACGTCCACCTCAGACTCTCCCTGCAAAATAAAAAGAGAAATGATCATTGTCTTGTTCAATAGGATTACATCAAGCTCGTTTAGTGCCTAAAATTATTTTTCTTGCATCTGTTTAAGTCACAGGTGTCAAACTCAAGGCTCAGGGGCGACATCATTTTATGTGGCCCAAATGTAATCAATAATAGTGTTGATTTTGCAAGCAATTATTTTGTCATGTAATGTGAAAAAATACTATTCTTGACTTCTGATTCCTCATTCGATCTCCCTCAATTTGTTGTGTACTCTAAAGTACATATGAGGAAATTAGACATTTATTTATATGATTTCACAATCCCAACGGCTCTCCAAGGCAAATTGTAAGTACAATGTGGCCCGCAAGAAAACCACTGCTATAAATTTAATGATACTTTTATTTTATTCAATAATCTAATTAAGAAAGGTGTCTTCCCCATTTGCAGAACTATGATTAGTATCAGTTTTTAGCAATATATTTAAAAGGATGAGGCCTTTCGACTTCAAACCTTAAATCTGTGCCCCAGTTTGAAAATGTCCAAGTGTTGCTCCACTACAATGAGGTCAATCTCCACACTTTGAGTCACTACATATTAATTGAATACGTTTGCGTGACATATTTTAGGCCAGAGTTGCACACAGTTATAGAATCATTCTAAATAGTTTGACGGTACTTGTCCAACCTGTGCATCATCTCTCTGCAGCTTGGATTCAAAAGTTGCCTCCACTTTCATCTCAGTTTCAAGTTTCTTCATAGTCAGACAATCCTCATCGTCATCTTCATCATCTTCCTTGTCATCCCCCCAGTCGAGCTTTAGCTCGTCGTCCCCCAACTTGCCGACGGGCTGGCTCCAGTCCATCCCACCTGCACTTTCATTTCCTCCCCATGCAGGAGGAGCTGGTGAAGCCCAGTCTACGGCTGTGCTCTGTTCCAGTTGCTGGCTTGAGTTGGCCTTGGATGAAGCCTTGCTGAGGGCAGAGGAGCCTGATTTCTTGGTAACTTTGGGGATTTTGGAGAGAACTTCCAGGGCCAGAACTGGGCAGCCCACCTGTAGGGATAAGATTAAAATGAAATAACGATTCTTAATACTTGTAATGCTTTTTACATTTTTTTTTTTCATCAAATTTACAATTATAAACAGTCAAGGAAATGTCAAGTTCCTGACAATAACACAGGAAGAGGAAGGCTGTGAGTGGTTTTAGCCATTGCCCACCTTAAAATGTGCGTTTGCTGTGGTGAAGAACAATTTGCGCTCGATGAGGTTGATCTCATCAGCACTACTCATTTCGGCAGTGAGACCCACGGTGGTTACTGTACCCTCTGAACTCGCAAAGTGCCGACGGATGATGAGGGGGTGAGTTCTGAGATAGTTGTAGAAACTGAACACCACAGGGTTGCAAGATTTGACCATCACATCTAACACATAATGCAAAACAGTGTGGGAGAGAGAAATAAAGAAAAACAAAGTCTTCATTAATATTAGTGAGACTTAGTAATACAGTGAGTTTTTTTTTGTTTTTTTTTATCACACTGATACCAGCTCACCAGGGTTATCATCATCATCTTTGGGGATGCGCTCTAACAATGTGTCGAGGGCTTGGGTGTAATCCTTCATGATCCAGTAGGCTATGCTGCGCAGGAACGGGTCAGGGTGAAGTCTAGAGCAGTGGTAATGACTTCCGTCCCTGTTACAACCAAGAACCTTCTCGTAAAGGAGGCCTTGGCAGGTGGATGAATTCTCAAAGTCCGCTTCATACAATCGAGCAACTATCATGGCTAACTGGAGGTCCTCCATCTTCTCCATCAACACCTACACACCACAAAACAGTGAGAGGCAGATTAAAAATACATTTTAAATGCAAGTTTAGGCGTGTAAGAATGTTTATTTATTTTTTTGATATCTGTGTTTTGACTATATTGTATGTTAAACCTTGGTCAAGGAAAGATATGTGAACATTTACTGCATTTTTATCAAAATGATTTGGCTTACAGCTGCGGAATAATCAGAAATCTCAGAAACAACAGGAATTTCTATTTTCAGATGTGTGATTTATAGACTGCATGGAAATGAGAAACGATTGAGTGTAAATACTGTGAGAGTTGTTCACACCTCTATCGCATCTTTGAGTGATCCGGCCAGCAAGAAGAAGGCGGCCGACTGTTCAAAGCGTTGCTTTCCAAGTAGGGAGAAAGCATTTTTTAGAGCTGCCTTTCGCCAACGGTCTTCACTGAAATTATTCTTGAAGAACTGAGTCATCTTCTCATCATGCTGCGATCTGAGAGAAAATATATTTAACTTTATTTCTCCAATGAGTTCTACTTAAAATAATTCAGCCTAATTTTCACCAATATAGATGCACATTTTGGGAATTAAAAAAAACAAAACAAAACAAAGGTCCCACCTAAAGAGTCCCCACAGGACAGCCTTTTTCTTCATGGCCAGGTAGAAGAGCGCAGCATCTAAGGGGTCATTGTGCCTCTGGAATGCAGCTTTGCCCAACTGATAACGCAGAAAGATATTCATTATGAAAAAAAATAAGGAGGTTTAACTGTAGACAATAAACTGATAGACTGAAGATATCGCCAGTCCCAAATGCAATTCATTTAGGTTTTCATTCAATGGTAGAATCTTTTTGGAAGATTATTTTTGTGAAATCAGCCCCACTGTGCATATTTTAAGTCCAAGCACATTTGACGTGTTATTTTGAATCATGTTGGCGAGCCTTTACATGAAAGAAAGAAAAACAAAATGAGAGGGACACAATCATTTGGTGATCATGCCAGTGAGCAAACTCTCTTGTGAAACAGTAAATTAAACTGGAAGGGATCTCGGAGCAGCACTCTATTAAGCCAAATAAAAATAATAAAAACTTCTTGTAATGCCACATTTTCCAATTCGTAGCATGTTGCATAGAATTCAGATCTTTAGGTACCTTCTCCACCATTTTCCGCAAGGTGTTAATGTTGCGTATCCACCAACCGACACCAACAGCTCGGAGCTCAGACCACTGGGGGTCACCTCTCTGCATGGCCGGAATCATATTGAGCAGCTCCTCCTCTGCCTCAGAGTGAAAGGCCCAAGCAAAATGGCATGTTGACAGACCTTAACAAGGATAGATAGAGCAAGAAAATGAGCGATGGTGACATGAGAGAAACTGGCGGGATTAAACGAGCTGGAGAGGTCAGCGTATGAAATAAAAAGCAACGTGTTTTACCTTGGTGAAGAAGCTGCATGCGGTAAAGTGGGGGCAGAGAGGTGAGCAGGCAAGTATGAAGACGCATGGCCAGCAGGTATCGTAGTCCACACTCATCCAGAGCCTCGCCTCCTACAAACACACCAGGTCGCTGTCAACTTGTGCCATTGTTATTCATGGAATCACGACATCTCCCCTTTAAACTCTGAACAAAAAACTATCTTTAAGTATCACTACAGTTCATGCATTCCTGTCACTCTTCTTCCTGTTTCTCTTGTCCCTGAACCTTCTTACTGTCTCTGTGATGGAACAACCTGCTAATGTCTTCTCCACAAAAGACTAAATAAACAGGATTATAAATTACAGAAAAAAAAGACAAAAAGATTAGGAAAAGTGCAGTCTGTTTGCATACAGTTTCAACAGCACAAATAATGTTATTTAACACAAAGATTTCATGGATTGAAGATTGGAGTTTCGCTCTTTCTAATTTTTCTTCTAAGTGAACACGTGCCTAATTTCTCAGTGGGATGCCCGACAAGCGTTTTCGGGAAAGAGGTGCTATGAGCGGCCTTTTGAACCAAAAAATTAGCTCTTCATTGCGCCAAAGGTAATATATAATCATATATATGCCTTTAGTTGACTGTGGAAAGCTTAAAATAGCACGAGGCAGAACCTTTAAGTTTTGTTGAGATTAATTTTCAAGGACATTTGTTGACATTCATTCTGCAAAGTGCTTGAATAAACTGTGGCCAACACAGCCTCTAAACAAAAAATGGCAAGACATTTCTGACCTGTGTATTGTTGGTCAGTTGAGCTTGTGACCTCAGCACTAGTGGTTGCAACCGTGTCAGCCAGGGCCACCAAGAACATTTGCTCAAGTCGGGTCAATCCAGGCAGGCTGGAGTGCATAAGGTGACTGGACAACACCTTGACAGACACAAGGTACAGGATGTGTGGGTGGAGCAACTCTGATGACTTCATCTTACAATACAACCTTATTTATATTTATTAACCATTGAAGCGTTTCAATTCTCCTCAATTTTGACATGTTAGGAAAAAAAAGCTCATTTTTCCAATATTAAGTGAGTTCGGCCTCTTAATACCTGTGCATGCTCTGGTCCAAAGTAGGCAGGACCATATTGCGAGAGGTTGATGACTCGAGACTTCTTCTCTGGTTTGTCAGTGGCAAAGTTCACAAAGTCATCCGTGGTGACTGTTGGCACCTGTTAACACAGTGAAAAGTAAAATATAAATCAGCCTCAAGCTTGAATGACAAAAAGTATTCTACTACGTCCCGTACGAACCTGGAAGAGGTCCGCATATTGGTCCTCGGCAGACATGTGCCCTGCCTCGCCATTGGCCACTTTGGGTCCTTTGACAGTTTCTTCTGCCCCCTTGAAGGAAGTATCTTCGTCAGCCAACATGAGCGCGTAGAGAGGCAGCGGTGGGATGGAGTTGATTTCGGTATAATCCCGGCCTCCGTCACGACCGGCCACGATGGTGTCTTTTGCGGTGCTGCCAGTCACACTGATGGTTCGAGAAAGATGTCTTCTGGCTCCACCCTCGCCTGCTTCCACATCTCTCACTACAGCGACCTCCCCAGCAATACACTTCACCAAATGAGCAAGAATGGCCTGGCAGAAAGATCAATTACTGAATTACACGTTCAAATGTCGCAAGGGAATTAATTGGAAACATTTTCTCATGTGGATTAATCCATATGTGAGCATATCAACCACGTTTAGACTAGTGAGGGCACTGCAACATACATTTGTTGAGTACAGATCAATATATTTAATAAGGTACAATTCGTTTGCATTTAACTCTTTGTTTTCTATTATTTATTTTGGAACAATTTTTATCCAATATTTATGAGCAATACATTATTGTAGTTGAATTATTACTGTACTATGGGAA
This sequence comes from Idiotropiscis lumnitzeri, assembly GCF_059441095.1. NCBI lineage: Eukaryota > Metazoa > Chordata > Actinopteri > Syngnathiformes > Syngnathidae > Idiotropiscis > Idiotropiscis lumnitzeri. The sequence goes on along the minus strand of NC_142395.1, from coordinate 29,157,116 downwards.
GAGGAAGACAGACCTTGGCACGCCGAACCTTTCCCAAATCCATGAGCTCAAGCAGCTGGGTGGGATGATACTGGGGTAGAGTCGGGGACAAGGAGTGAGCTGCCTCAAAAAGTCCCCCCTCTTGAAGTCCTGCTGGGGCACGTAGGGCCTCATCCACTGCGGTGCTTCCTTCAAACACACTCTTGGACCTGGCTCTCCCTTCAAAGACTGTGGAAGAAGCTGCGGTTTGACCTCCAGCAATGTCTGCAGATGACAGGTTGCCCTCCTCTCCCTCACCGGGCTTCTTGTCCTGGTGCCACTGCGCATATACGTGCATCTCACAATCCATGCCCACCACCAAGATGCCATCCCTCACCCAAGAGAGTGAGACTGGCAGAGATGGGGTGCCATCCACAGAGGACAGAAGGTCCACGGCCCTCAGTAGTATCCAGCGAGAGCGGATCCCCTGTTTTATACTGCCCCCTAGAGGAAGGGTGATGACAGCCACACCCTCTTTGCTGCTTGTCTGCTCATTGACCATGCCTGAGATCCGACCATACATTAGAATGTTGGATCCAACCCCCACTGTAAGGATGTGTGAGCCATCTTCTTTTGACAACCAATCCAAGTGGACATAATGCTTGATGTTTGGTGAATTATGGTCTCGGGTCATGTACAGGTCCGATCTGGTACAGAGAGAAATTCCCTTTATTTGTATATTTAAGACAGCTGAAAGAAGCACAACAGTTTACTGAAATAGGGCGCACCCTCCTGACCTGCTGTAAACAAAGAGGTTGGAGTCCACGCTGACTCTCGGGTCCAAGGTTGACGAGGGTCTATTAAATTCTTCTAAGTGGAGAGTTTGCTCCAAAACCCACTCTGAACCACCAGTTGATTCACATTCATAGATAGACACGTGCATGGAGAACTCTTTTCCAGAAAGCTAGAGGGGAAGATAACATTTGTTAAAAAATATACTATAAAATGCCACAGAAATGTCAAAAGTAATGTTGTACTATAATATTATATTAAATAATTAACTTAAGCAATATGGCAGTAGTGATTTTGGCAATGCAAAGATCCTGACAGACAGATATTAAATGTATCTTGTATTTATGGTTTGTTGACTATTTTTCATAAAATAAATCTGTAAACCTGAATAAATGAAATCATCATCTATTTGATTTAGGCTACACAGCCTTGCCTCATTTGCATTTTGTGGTAATTACATCGACAGGCAGCACTTTGATTTGAACGTGTATAGTGTAATCTTGCTAGCCAAGGAACACTCAGATAGCGTACCTGTCCTTGACGTGGCTGTTTAAAAGCCACGGCCAGCCTACCAATGTAGGAGCATGACACGGCAACAGGCCGCCCCGACACAAACACAGCACTGTTGTTGTCTTCCTCCTCGTTCATTAGAGCCCACGGCTCCCAGCGGTATATCCGCTTGTCCTCGTCACCGTCGCTATCACCATGATCACCCTCTACGGCACAACGCCAGAAGCGTACCCGAGAGTCAGAGCAGGTAGTCACAATCAGATAAGGAGCCAGGCACACAGGGTAGATGGAGGAGGAACTCAGATGACCTGAAAGAAGAAGAGGGAAAGTTGAGAAAATGGAAATCATTTGTTACCCTGTGGCATCAGATACTCTCTTCTTTATCGGTGCCTTTGTAGTATGTAAATAATTTGCAACAAATTGGTATGAATTAATTAATACTAGCCAAACATTTGTAGTCCAATTCTTTACATTTACGAATAACAAAAGTGAGGAGAATGCTGAGGCTGACCAGCAGATGGCGTGGCTCTGGTAACCTCGACCCCATGGGGCAGGTCTAGTCGCTTGCTGTATACCAGTTTGGAACTCAGGATGAGTTTGCTGGCTGACTGCAAGTTGACTGTGGAGGCTGAGCGGGGAAGAGGCCTGACAGGGGAGGTCTCTGGAGATGAGTCAGGGTTCACAACTTGATTGGGAACCAGGAGCTGGCTCTGGAAGCTCGAATCTTGGTTCAGATCATCTGGACACAAAGACACAGTAACATTAAAGCTGGTTTAAGCCTCTATTTCGGATATGGCAGTCACGCCACAACTAAAAGCAATTGTTTAGACGAATACTGTAAACTAATATTAAAAATAATGCTATTACTAAATAAGTATCTGATGCGCCCTCTTACCGACACAGGCCTGGACAGACTGGAGGTGTAGGTGCCACATTTGTAGCACTGAGTTCCTGTTGAGATCCTTTTCTATCACCACCAGGAAAAACTTCTCCGAAAAAGGGGGAGGGTGGTAATCTGGTTTCAGAAAAGTTTAACTCATGAAATCTTTACTCTGGTTTGCAAATGTGCAGGAATTATCAGATGGTTTAGTGCACCTTCGCCAGATGGAAAAGCAGTTGTTTGTGTATCTGGTTCCTTTTGAGGTTTGTAACCAAGAATGAAGTCCTCTTGGAAGACATGCAGCAGCTGTGTGTTGGCACCACACTGTATTGTACGTGGAAATCAAAAACACAATTATAGGTTTTTTGCACACAATTTTAGCGTTTCAAGCTTTCTCCTCGGAAGGTGGCGTGAAATATAGAGCAAGAGGAATGACTCACCTGGTTTGTAATGACATCGAGCTCGATGATACAGCCAGGCCTGGCGGTGGACTGCTGACTGACAATGTTGAACACTTCACCAACTAGTTTCTGAAACGATATGGTGAAAACGCAAAGATATTTTTTCATTTTAATTTATGCAATATGTACATTATTACAGAATGTTTTGGTTTGTTCTGCGTCAAACTTGACACCCAAACCCTGCAAGTTAGTCCACAAAACATCTTTCAATTTTTAAACATAGCGCACGGGAGTGTGTGTGTAGGTGTGCAAATGTGTGTTAGTCCACTCACAGATGTTTCCGGATCAGACAGTTCATCGAGCAGCTTTCTGGCATCGACCACAGCTTGATACAGACGAAGGTTCTTGCCATCTGATGCCACAAAACAGGCACTGGCACTGTTACAGTACGTTCCTGAAGGGAACAAAACACAGCTGGCTAGTAAATTAAAACAGATTCATAAGGCTGTAAAATGTATGGAGACAAGATGTTTATTTCCTTTGCATATTGTAGCTGACGCGTGCATAGCGTTGAAGGTACTTTGATCTGAATGCTAAATATTATGCACCAGTCAATACCAAATGTGTGACAACTTCTCAGCACTGAACAAAATGTTACTGTACTGTCATTTTATTTTAACAAAGATATTATCTTGAAATCTTGCAAACATTTTTGTTACGTTTACCAAGTACTGAGCTGGGAACAAGTGAAGGTAGCCAAGCAACATTGCTGAAAGCAGAGGTGTGCAGCGAGTTGATCCGAGCCAGTTCAGAGACCCCTCCGGTGCATGAGAGGGGTCCAATGTGATCCACTCTCCACAAAATGAGTTCACTGTAGATGGCATTGGGGTCATGGAAGGTCCGTGTTGCTGCATTGCGAAGCTGCTTCCTGATGAACAAAAAGAGTGATACTTTTGTTCTTACCGCTTCTGGTTCTTGTGCTGCCTTGTGCATTATGCCTTTTTTTTTTTAATTCTCCTAACCTTGGAAGTCCTCTGGGAAGGGGAAAGGTGGGAGGTTGTTCTCCATCCATGCTGCCCGGAGCCGAGGGAGGTGTAAGCAGTGCATTATGGTGTGAGGACGTGAGCAACAGTGGCAGCACTGTATGACAGGCTTGGTCATTCAGATGGAAACGGTGGCCACAATAGCGATATTTGTGGGACACGGTCAACACGTTGGAGAAGGCAGAGCGCTCGGCAAATGTCACAGCCCACTGGAAACAATGACATTTTTTTTTTACAGTGATTCTGTTAGCAAACTAAAATAATGGTTCAGAGAACACACACACACACACACACCTGGTTAAGAGATCCGTCAACATGTTTGGAGACCATCATGACAGCGGGACTGGTGACAGGATTGGGTGTGGACGAAGAGGCTAAGGCAGGCAAACCGAGGCCAGTCGAGGCTGAGGCCGAGTGAGCGACATGTTGAACCATCCTTCCCTGCTCACTTGCCCTGGAACTCTCCCTTTCCGTCAAAGTACAGGCATACATTAGGATGTTTTTACTCAGAGAGTTGGCATCTCCTGTAGGAAATGCCACTGGGATGCGGGAGGAAAAGGACACCTGCAGGCCCATTTGGAAGGAAAGAAAATCACAATCATTCAGATTGATTGGATTGTTTAATATATATACTAATAATTGCATACTAGCCATGACATACGGTATTTATTTGCATGATTGTTAATGAGAGCCAAGGCAAGAGTTGTATCAAACAATCTGCCTATACAAAGATATATCGTATTGAATTTAAATGCACAGTGTTAGAGATCTGAACTGATACTGAGAAATGAATGCAATATTTTGTTTGCCTTATTTAGTGTCCCGAGAGGCAAATCCTCCTACACTATAACCACCAGTGAGTTCACTGTGTGCCAAAATGAGGATGTGGCATAGTATCACTGATTAAAAGCAGCCAGGCTAATATTTAGCAAAAAAATACTTGCACTTGTGTGACATTACAAGCAGGACAGACGCTAACATGTTCTCACATCATCAAAGCTGTACTTACCTGAACCTGTCTGAAGATGCCTTGGTTAAATTCATCCAGGTACTTGACATGCCAAACAAGGAAAGAGCCGTCAGTTGGGTGGATGGTGAACAGCATGTCAGGACTCTTATTCCACTCCGTGGTTAGAATCTCCATCCTCCTCTCAAGCAGCATGGAGGGCAAAGGCAAGCTGGAGCTGGATCCCGGTGAGGATGCCTTAGTGCTTCCCTGCTCTCCGGGCTCAACCTCCTCTCCGTGTTCAGATGAGGCTTTGTCAGACATCTCATCCAGGTCTAAAAGTCCAAAGAAATCATGTGCATTGAAATGAGTGCCATTAAGAGATGGCCACTGGACTGTTGTCATACCAAAGTCAAACTTCAAAGGGGATCCTTCGGGGTCCAGGGGGTCTTCTGTTGCATGGTCTAGTTGATGTTCAGAGAACTTGCGGAGCTGTAGCATAAAAAGATCCATGGAGCAGGTGAAGCTTAGGTCTTTATTATTAAGCCAATGAACCACAAATCCGCCGGCCCCGGTTCCATCATCTGTGTTGAAGAGTGCAGAGTCTGCCAGCATTGTGGGGATGTCTGCAAGTGAAAAGGAGGAAGCAGAGACAGATCGATCATTGAGACTCAGTCAATCAATACAGATAAGAACGGCATATGCTGTAACTAACGGGACTTCAAATGGCTCTAAGGTAAAGACAGCTGCCTGGGAGAACAGACTACCTGTGTTGGGGTTAATACTGGCTGAAATGTGGAAGTGACACAGAGCGTTGGCATGATGAGCGATGTGTCGGTGAGTGTGCGCATCCTGCGTGCCAAGCTGAGAGGGGAGCAGCTCACTGTGAGCAACCAAAGCAGAAGATCGTCGCCTTCCCCGACGCAGATGCTTCAGGTGGTGAATAGACTGTTCAAACAAAGACAAATATTAAACAAAGATTACCAATAGGAACTTGGCAAAGAAAACAATACATCTGTGCTCTAAAGGATTTCCGTTCAAGGATCTTATGTTAAATACCTCCAAAGCATGCTGAATCTTGTCCTTATTTCCTGCCAGGCCTGGCAAGCTCGAGCTAAACGAGTGCGTGTTCTCAGATATTTGCCCCCCAAGCAAACTGTCTTCTGGAAGCAAAGTCTCAGACCACAGCCTACAAACGCCATCCTCACAGGATGTCAGCAAAACATTGCAAACTGAACCCCTAAAAAGGCACATGAAGAATGCACTTGACATAAACCATTACAAATTACATTTTGTAAATGAGTCTTCATTTCTTACTTTGGCATATACTTGCTAGTCTTCCTCCAGGACATACCAGTGACCGACCGAGGATGAGCCAAGTAAACAAAAGAGAAGTGAACAGCGGGCGGTTTCTTATCTGAGGCGTCCTGGACCACCACTGCGGAACGCCAGCCCGTGGTGGGATACCAAACTTTGAGTAAACAATCATCCTACATACACAAACACACAAATGCCGATGAATACGGACACAAACACCATTTGTGGTTATTTAAGACTGCGTCCTTATTTTGCAAAGTCACCTTCCCAACTGTTGCGAAGTACTCTCCATCAGGGGACCACTTGGCAACATGCACAGATGCAGCAGTCCTGTGGGGCGCACAGTCACATTTGCTTTATGCAAAAGACAGCTTACTTAACGCTTAAGTGGCCAATTTGCAAAGGCGTGTGGAATGTTTTCACTTCCGCGTTTTGGTGGTTTTACGGATCATGCAAGTTTGTCATAAGATGACAATGCTCAATGTTCAATGTGAAGGGTTTCACAAATGTGGTTAGAATAAATAAGCGACATAAGTATTTTCTCATTTCGAAAGATTCTAGAGCTCGATTTGAAGTTTCCTGCATATCGTGATGAAGAATGGACCGATTTCCCTTGTCCGTTACACCAGATATGCATAAACGAGACGCACTTGCACTGCCAGACGCAGTTCCAGTCATTCAGAACGGGATGGAGCTTGTCCTCAGACGCCTGGCCATCCTCCTCCTCGATTAAGGCGTCTGCCAGCGGCGGAGCCCATAGCTGGAGCCGCTCGGTTGCTGCTAGGATACGGTTCCCTGAGGAAACAACGACAGCAGGTGACACCCCTCTCAGCCAAGTCGATGACTGAAGTGAACTAAAGTATGATGGAGGATACAAAATACACAATTGCGCGTGTTCTTCGGGGCAATGAAGGTGGTAAGGGAGTTGAAGCGGTGTATGCAGAGGATTCAATTAGTCCGTTTTTGGAGCGAAAAACATTAACGGCTCGATTAAATCACACAGAAAGCATTGGCATACCCTGTGGGTCCCACGCCAGGTTGTAGGTGATGGCATCAAGGAAGAACTGCCCTGTCTTTTGCCACTGATAGTTAAGCTGCTGTTAGTGACAGTAGAGCAACACACACACACACCATGCAATGTTATTGGCTCCCTCGCCCACTTCGTCATTTTACATTCTTCTGTCAACAAACATTTTTATTAAACAACAGTTTATCGGCCTACCTTGTGGCGTTTGTTTGGGTTGGTAGAGAGAGGTTCGAAGATACAGACTGTGTTTCCGTAGGAGGCAGCAATCTACATAAAAGCATAGTTCAAAACCGGTAGGAAATACAATGAGAATGGTCCGTTTTCAAAGTCATGGAAAAAAAAAAAAGAGGCACTAAATAGACTAAAGAATGTATTGAAAATTAATTAAAAAAAAAAAAAATACAATGCTTGACAGCAATTTCGTGAGTTCAAAAAGATGAGAAATGTTTAATGAATCAACAGAGTATACTGTAATTATAATAATTAGGATCATCATCATCATAACAAAAGAACAGCTACAGTAATTGTCCTCGTCCATCTGCTACCTTTTAAGAGCTGTTCACACTTTAAGAGTTGTGGCCAACAACGCTAAACAAGCACACAACTTTAACTACATTCACACTTCACAAGTGTGCTGGGTTTCAGAACTCAATGACTGCAGACAAAGCAAAAAAAAAAACACACACATTGCAAGAGAGAATGAATTTGAGTGTGAGGTCAACACTTACCCTGCCAAGCTGGTGGGAGCACTCCACACAGCCCACCTGAATGTTCCCATTCTGAGCTCCTGGGATTATCTGCACACACTCGAAGTCACTAGCCAAGATCACAACATCGCAACCTGAGCCGTAGGCCTGAAAATAAAAAGGTCTCTAATTCAAATGTGCCTTTAGTAATTGTTATTCAAGAAAAAAAGAAAATACAGATACAAACAAGTAATCAATAACATTAGGTAGAGAAAATTGTTTGGTTTCTATATTTAATATGGAAAACAAAAAGTGCAGCACTTAAAATGAAGACGATCATAAAGCATCAATGCAATGCTTCCAGAATGTACGTAGTAATCATGAAACAGTGTTACATAACTGACTGTTTTCAGCAGTTAAACTATTCAACACAAAACACAAACCAACTTCACATGATGCTAATAGCAATACTTTTACGTAGCAGACGCCTAAATTACACTCCAGGCCAAACTAACGTGACATCTGGGTAAACGGATAGGCACACGCATTTACATTCACTATTTTACACAAAGATTAATGTAAAGGAATACAGGCAAATTGTAATTCTAAAGTAAACTACACGGGCGACATTGAATAAAACTCAACAACAGCAGAGTCCATCAGCTGCCACGAAAGCAATATATGTTTTTTTTTTATCTGAGTATAAAAACAGCCAATAGCAGAGATTTTCAGTGAATAACGGGGAATGGATGTCAATCATAGGTGGATTTTTGCTATCAGGTGACTGGCCTAATACCGTTCCACTGTGCATGTATTAATAGAATTTCGTAATAATACAATATATAATGACAGTAGATTTTCAGATCCATGTTCAACTTTAAATTGCGAACAGCAAGGTCAACTAGCCTCAAAGCAACAGTCGTGCCCGAACGGCAGCTTGTGTCTTTCATTATTCAGGAGAACAGGAGGAGAGGCTGGGAATCACTGAGTCACACAATACAGTCACCACTCCAAAACAAACTAATCGTAGCGGTTATGGCCCCGGTGGTTGATACAAGATGAGGCAAGTCAAAGTTAAACTGCAGTCTGCGCATTACGCGTCCCCTGCTGCATCTGCTGCAGCACATTACTACTTGGAATTAAAATGCGGTCACCGTCACGCACTGTCCACGCGATGGAGATTCCCCTTAACTCTCTACGAGAGCAAGTCATTTCCACCTGAGCCAGACAAGCAAACAGGAGTACAGCCGTCACGAACTGGAGTCTCTCATCACCTTTTTGTTCATTTGGTTTGTGTGTCCTGCTTCTCTTTCATCTACAGTCTCATGCATAACAAACAAGGCGCTGAGGAAAAGGTGTGCAAACATCGACGCAGAGCATAGTACTGATGGACGGTAGGCTGGTTAACAATGGCATCATTCAAATACACATTTGGAAGCACATAATCATTTCCAAATACAGTTGTGTTGTTTTGAAACATTTATAGCAGTGTAAAAATAGACCACTTATCATCTCTGGTATCAAATTGAATGCTTGACTGCAAGCTGCGACGATCAGCATCTCTGCATGCAGGAGAACAATCACGACTATCATTGCCCATCCATCCGTTTTCAACACCGCTTATCTTGTTCAGGGTCACAAGGTACCAGAGACTATCCCAGGTAACGTCAAGCAAAAGGAGGACTCCACCCTGAACTCGTCACCAGTCAGTCGCAGACTGTGGAGACAAACCCTTTACACTCACATGCACACAGAGTCGGAATTGAACCTAAGCTGCCGACAATAAAGTCACGCGAGCGTGCGACAAAAGTATCAATCTAGCGCTTGCCAAGTGAGTAACTGTCCACACTGCGGAATCACAATGCCATCAGTGAGCTTTCATAAGCAGGAAGACGGCTGCAAACTAATCAACGGATGGACATCGACAAATATGACGCTGCTGTTATTTTATTTTTTATTATCATCATCTTCCCTCAAACACACACACACCACCCTAATCCCAAACAATGAAGGTTTGGCGCAATCCTGCACTGTAATGACTGACATTTAGCTTCATAACTTGTCATTATAGCGTTGCTCAAACAAATCGAATGGTGGTTGACAACTTTTACACGGTCCACACACGTTTGGAAGATTACGGTTTCTACAATTGCATTCCTCCGGACTTATTATACTATACCAAATACTGGAATTAGAAAAATCATTCCTTGCAGTTATAAAATATGTTCCCAAAGGAAGATTGATTAAATTGCTTGCAATTATTAGGCTAACCTAAATATATTTGAGGAGGTGATACTGGAAAATGTATTCATCCAACTCAGCACACAAGACGTGTGATTTAGATCTGCTAAACTGATCAGTGCAACACTCCACCTTGTCAGTGTTTACACCAAGAAAGTAGCTTCCTCTTTTTTGTAACACAGTAGTGTTGACAGAAGTAACATAATCATGAGTCGTTTCTAATAGTCTCCAGTTAAAACGTTTGTCCTCGCTCAATTTCGAGAAACCCTAAATGTGATTTTTACACAAGTCAGTTGTCATTTTCCGGAGGACCGCTGTGTTGTGGCTATATATTTATTTATTTTTATGCTGCTTAAATATTATTTTCTTTTTTAGTAGATTTCGGAATCGCATTTCATGAGTGCAGAAGAAGAGAGGGAGGTGAATTAGAGCGAGGCTGTTGAAGTCGGAATAAAGATGCAACGAAATACGGTCCTGGCACGACGGTTCTCTTTAGCAAAGAAGACGCCAGAAGTAATACATTTTATTTAAACTTGTACTGTAACTCGCCGCCGAAGACGAGGCCGGACAACTTTTAAGGATTACACTTGCATCAAAGGACGCTCATCTACACCGACGTGAAATTCATTCGCTTTGCAAGAGCAAAACTGCAACATTTGTGCTCTATTCAATCTTTTGACCACTCCAAAAACTGCGAACATTGCATTTCGACGAAAAACGTGACGGCAAAAAACGGGAAACTCCAAAAAAGCAGTAGAATAGCTGACTGGTGACTCAACCTTCTTTAAATGACATCACTGCCGAAGAATACAGGAGATTAAGGATTTCCGTTAAGCGAGTTGCTATGTGTTTAATTACAAATCTGGATGGGTTGCATTAAAAAAAATAACAAGAGTATGCTTAAAATAGTTTTAGCCGTTAGTATTACAAAAAACATGGTTGGCCGACTACTTCACACGAGGTCTTTTAGGGGAGAGGAATGCAGCAGTTTTCTTTCCTTTTTTTAAAGAACAAAGTGTTTTTTATAGAATAAATGTGTGAATGTTGTCATGCACTGAGTAGACAAGAGGAAGAGAGTGAGAGATCACTTCTGCCTTTCTACCATCCAATGCTTTCTATTCCCAGGGTCTAACTCAATCATGCAGTCATGTTCTGTTGCTGCAGCTGCTCCCAACATTTTCCTGCACGAGCTTGGCTGCCGCAGTCAAAAGCCTGAGCTGACAATATTTTTATCCCAAATTAAACATTTTCAGCTCAGAGAGCTCTCTTGAATATTTAGACAGCCTACATCCCAGAAATGTACTTTGACACCGTCCAACAACATCAGTCAGTTTTTGATTGTGCACATGATCATGCGTTGAAGTATTTTGTTTTCACAGACAGGTTTTACATGCAAACAATAACAAAAAACAAAACTCTGAGGCCCATTTCCAGGTACACAAACAGTGTTATTGAGAACACACCTACAGAGCAGTAATTGTTGCGAGCCCACTGTCAATGAAAATAAACCACACATTGATCACTTAAAATCAAACTGAAAAAAGCTTTTAGGCCCACGATTCATGAGCCGAGGGCCCTAACCTTCTCAGGTTTTAAGGGCGCCTTCTCCGGAATTTATGTTTCAGCTTTTTCCAAGCTGTCCTTTCTGACACGAGGCAGCACACTTTGCTCACCTGTGCCGGGTTTAGCAAAGCAGCCCCAGCACATAACTGAGCCTGCTGCTTGTTTGAAAGGAGGTACAATCTTCATTTCCTTACAAACACAGCATAAAGGCAAATCCAACAATCGTCACGAGAGCACGGTCCCAGAAGCCTTGCGCTCGTCAATATGCATTTCAGCAAATTCCAGTCTTATCATTTTCAAGTTCTTTCAGTCATGATTCTAGGTTTGTGAAATCGTTTTGTGTCAACATGAGTCGTGTGAGTATTCCAGGGGTCTGGCCCAAGAGCCCATAGGGTCAGCATGAGTGAAAATTCACTGTACATATTATCTAGTGTTCTTCAAATGTCCTCTCGGACAGAGAAGGGAAAGCACCAAGTGCAGAAATTTGGGCCTCAAGGCATAGTTGTGCATAGTTTTAGCGTCAGAGCGAGCTCTACTCTGTTACTGCGCAAATACAAGCCTCGGAGCAAAGCTCGCATGCATTCCCATCCTCCATCTGAGGTTAACATGAGGGCAGAGGAGCACAAGTCCGCTATATATTGCAGTTTAAAAAAAAGAGTCAGGCCACACACAAATAATCGAATAAACTTCAGGACGCAACCAATGTCCGGAAGAAAATGTGTACAAACAAAGCGTAAATTTGGCAGCCATTGCATCGGCCTTAAATTTTATTAGGGCAGTCGCAACACTTTTGAAGCAAACAGTCATTATACTGAAAGCTGCTAAAATGTTGACTAAAATCTTTGCAATACTGCTTAAGCAACAGAATATCAAAGAGTATGTTACGTCAAACAAACATCTCTGATTCACAAAAGGCTTGCATGAAAAACTTGAGATTTAAAGAGCAAGGTCTCATGTAACATAAAATATTGTCTACGTATCATCAAAAAGAAAAGAAAATCAATAATATCATCACCATTATCATTTACTTCACAAACGCGCTGAACAGAACCATTTTGCTTGCCAAGACCCTCTTCTTGGTCTATGTTAAATAGTCCATTTGAGGTAAATGTGAAAGGTAATTGGAAGGGATGGAGTGGACATTTCACATTATTTGCCTTCACAATAGCGACTGTAATATGATGCTATTTGTGTCTTGCTAACAAAATGAAATATTGACCGGTTGTCTTGGACCAGTCTGCATGAAGAAGAGGGAAATGTTGGGAAGCTGCCAGACTTCAAGATAAAGAATATTTATAGCACACGGCCCGAGTCGTGTAAAAGTTTAGACATATACTGTTAAAGATATTTCTGATATGACGGAAATTAAGAAAATAATTTGAGTTTGCGTTGCCAGATATAGCCCAAAGGTTTACGTTATTTTTTTTCCCTGAAAAAATATTAGAATAAATCCAGCAGAACACATGGGTGAGGGGAATAAATCAGGACAATGTTGCAAATGGTTGTGCAGGGATGATTGCAAAACTGACGATTGGCGTGATCGCCACTTTGAAAAGACAGAAAGGGAAGCAAACCTCGATCAACAGCTTTGAGGAAGGAATTTTTTCACAGGCATGTATAAATTGTTTGTTTTTACATTGTCTTTAAATCATTTAGGAAAAACAAAAAGGCTAACCTGTTACCCAGTCAAAAAAATAAACACATCTGTGCCATCAATCCTGGCAACAAAATAGTCAATTAACAAGCCGAGCTCTCAATGATCATGTTAACTATGACTGAATTTCCAGCACTTTTTTAAAAAAACAGACCTGTTCACAAATGGTGTGTCTTCTCTCTTGAAAGCAAACTCCCTCACGTAACCGCATTTTCGACTGACACCTCATATATTTCAAATACGGCAGTACAGAAGAAGGCTAAAATCATCATTCATGCAATGTATTTCGTTTTTCTGCATTGGTCAAATAACACGTAAAGGTAGGGTACAAGTGCCACCATCAGAGAAATCTCTGGCTTTTGCCACCTGGTATGAATGTGTGACATCATGGTGAAATCTCCGCAACAGGGCAGGTAACCCCAAGCAAAGGGAGCCCACATTAATGGCAAAAGAATTGCCTTGCTTATTTTTGACAACCGCATTGAGTCCATTACACACGGCCCCTTAATAGCTGCGAATTAAGGGATGCAACTGACGTTGGTGCATACCAATGACCCAAAGAAATCCCTGCAAACGCTGCAATCACAAAATATTCAGGAATCTCCCAAGTACTGCCTCCCTACAAGATGATTTGCTCATTTGATAGCGGTGTCTTTGCTTTTTGGAGGGAGCTGCATAGTCCTTGCCTGCTTATGTGACAAACGTGCATTTATGCCGTTTTGTAAGCATCGCATGAATTTGTCATTATTTCCAAGAGTCACTGTAGCCTTCAGCACGCGTGTCCATATAAGGTCGTCTACGTCATGGCTGATGCTGGAATGACAGTGAGCTAATGATCCGTGAGGAGGATTTAACGCCAAATGGTTGCGAGCTAAGCCACTTCTACAACCAAATACTATAATGGCTCTCACGCTCGACACACAGCACCAACACCTTCTTCGTTTTAAGCACGGTAGCATTTGGACTACCATACAGCACAGCATTTGCCAGTTACGATAATTGATGCGCAAAGGGATTTCCTTGCAGTAATTGTAACGTGTCAACATACTGCTAAAGGTCATTGAATGACTCGCGATAAATCCGGTGCATAAATAACATCGGTAATTGACAGGTGCCGATATAGGCGTGGAAAGTCAGTAATTGAGGATATTTTTCAACGCAATGCAGAATATTAACGAGGAAGGCAGGAGAAGTCTCGAGTGTTTGGGATTTTTATAGTGCGGCAGTTTGCTAGCTTCCTACCCGGTTAGCCGATAGCTTAAGCTTTAGCGAGCTATTTCGCCCCCGTCCAGCTGGTATGAGGCTAGCTAGCTAACCACTTACTTAGCTCGTTACTAGTTAGCATCAACTGAAGTCAAATAATATCCGAACAGAAACTCACCGTGAACGGAACGTCATGCACGCTCCCCACCGAGTAGCAGCAATCTCCCGGGTTCACCGCTCCCGTCAGCACCTGATGCAGATGCATCTTTCGTTCCTATTTTTCCCGTTTTCTTCTTGGAGCAGCAGCAGATGCCGTTTTTAATTATTTAGAACGAGTCCACCCTGTCGGTTTCTCCATCTAGCAGCAACCGGGGATTCCATCAGTAAACGTTCGTTCGAGTCGTCCACGGCCTCGCAACGTCGTCCAGACGTCGTGGTCGGAGGGGGGGAGGATGTGTTTTCCGGCCGTAAGAATGAAATTTCACATAACCGTGTCATCCATTTACGCGAGTAAAAGCGGCCATCCGTCGCCTCTCGCGGTGTACACCATCCCCACGATTAATCGTCAAAGCCGAGGCAACAGAGGCAGCTGATCTGAGGCTCTGCGGCGCGCCTGGCTGACATGCGCGTTCACGCCGTTGCCTAGGCACGACTTGGGGCTCTAGAACCACAGCACCTAGATCAAAGGTCTGACAACTACTTCATTAATATTCACGTTTGTACAATGGATTTACATACACGAATCATTTGATCTATAGAACAGATGTATCTTTATAAATGTATTTTTTTATTTGAATGAGGGCTGTTCAGACTTCCTGGAGACCGTGTTTTAGTTGTATTAACGCTGTACTATGATGATGTCGTTGATGATGATGATAATAAAGCTTGCGATGCCGCGCCTGCTGTAGTGCTCGCACCTCTGTCATGCAGTTTAATGTCTTATATAAATCTGATTAATATGAATGGAGACATGAGACGATGAGAAAGCGAACACAGCGGAGTGCATATTTCGCCAGAATCACATGTTGGGATGACTACATTTGTCGCTGTTCAAGATGTGTTGCAAATACCTAAAAAGGTGGTGGTGGTGGTTTGTCGCATTCCGTTTACAAAATCCCCACCAACGTGTTTTTAACCTATCCAAATTTTTTCCATCCAAAATGTCTTTTCGTCCTCTATTTATAGAGCACTTAAAAAAACCACAGCGAAAACGAAACTGCTGTTCTCAAAATAAAGTACAAAATAATAATAAACAACAACAAAAATATAGACACATTATGAAATCAATGAATAAATATACTCTTCTCATTACAGTGCAGTTTACAAGAGCTCCCTTCACATTGGCTTGAGGCAGACAGAAAGGCAAAACTTGTAGACTTTAAATTCTTATTCAATCTTCTTCAAGGGTCACCAAACTTTTTGTAACTGAGAGCTACTTCCTGGATATAAGATTTTTTGGGGGGTGCACAGATCTGAAAGAACAAAAATGCTAAAATTACCTTTAATAGTTTTTTTTTTATTAATCATAAAACAAAACTGTGGAAACACAAATAATGTTAATGGTTTCCCACAATTATGATCAACAATGATTTTACCAAACAGGCAAACAATAAAATGCACTCATTTGCACACAAATTTTTGTGAGCACGATATTGGTGACTCTAGTAGGTCTACTGGTCTAAATGTTATAAGTTGTTCATGAGTAATGTACATTAAGTAAAGTCTGTACTGACCAACATGAGGTCGTGCATGATGACTTCAAGATATTTGAAAGTAAACAAACTACAGATTTCAAACAGCCTTTAGTTTTTCCCTCGGCAAGTAACACAAAGATTGTTTCAGTGTCGTCACTTCACGAGAGAAACTTTCTACATCAGACTATCTTACTGCCATTTGCACTGTATAATTCGGCATTGTTTACGTTGTACATTCAACATCCCTGACTTGACCCCCAGAGTGTCGTAATGCCATGTTATTTAGTATAGAGTAACTTGTTATAAACGGGAGCCGTGCCCCAATTTTGTCAAGTCAACTAAAATGAATTGCTGATGATTTTTGCTCTAACCAAATTATTAATAATTCCTCGATCCTACATTTCTTTTATTCATAGAAAGAAACAATAAAATATGTGAGAATAGATGGATGGATATTTCAGCAGTGAAAATTTGAGTACAACAAACGACTGAGACTGGCCTGGCTAAAGTTCAGCGCCGAATGTCTTATCACTCTATTATCTGCACTTACTCGTCTAGCACTGATGAGATCTAATGAAGCAATTGTTTTCTTCCTGGCTGTTTTTCCTCTGATGTCTTAGCAAATATCCATTGTCACATTCCTGTGGTCTCCTTGAGTTGTCTGTGTCTGTTACCAAAGTATTCACACCCACTACCACTGTATGTAAAAAAAAAAAAAAAAAAGCCATTAAAGCAGTGACCTAATTAGTTATCCACTGTGACATCATCATCAGGAGCTTGCCTGCCAGCAAGCGTGACACACAGGACAGCACGATGAGACAATGCATAACATATTTCATCCTTTGCCTACTTGCACACTTTTAATATCACAACACAGCAATTGTGCAGCGTATTGAAAGAAAAACATTCATGATTCATTTCTTACTCTATGATTTTTTTTTTCATAAAGCAGTCTGGTAGAATGTAACGCACTTCAATCCAAACAAGATTACTTTTCCAAATTCTATCTATCTTGTCTTTGGCTCCAGTTCCACAAGAAGAAAAAGCGTCCTTGAGCATGTTGCTGCCGCCGCCATACATACATTTCTAATATTCCCTTTATTAGTCCCACAATGGGGAAATTCGAGATTCGAACCCAGGCCTCCTGAGGAGACTGGGTCCTGAACGCGGCGCCTTAGACCACTCGGCCATCCTTCGATAAGCAATGTGTAATTTGTAGTACAATGTGAATAACAACTAGCAAGTAGGTGCCTATACATTGTGCAGGAAGGTGGGTCGGAGGGTGGCTGATGTTTGCGAGACCAGTCTGCGCCATCTAAAGAGAACAAAATTAAATGCGTTATAGATTTTCTCATTTCATGGATGGCTGCTAGCTGGAGGCTGCACAAGTGTTGCCCTGAGGTGCAAGACATTCTATGCGTATGGGTCACAACAGAATGGAACTTGGACGTGTACTTGAATACATAAAGGAGGAGATGGTAAAAGTAATTCTCATTTACCCAACGTGAACGGGACTGTCCATCTTGGATCAGATTTGAAAAAATGTCAAGCGGAAATTGGGGAATAATGATGATTTACTGCTATATTTATTTGAATGGAAATCGCAACGAACCAATACAACAATAATAATACATATTTTAATTATTTATTAATTAAAATAATAATTAATTAATTAGGTTCAGGATTAATTGATTAATACCGTAATATTTGGGCATATTTTGAATAGTTAGTGAGAAGGTATACGACAATGTTAACGATACGTCACAAAAAAAAGGTCTCATTGGTGACACAATGAGAGTCAAAATCAAAGTTTAAAGTACTGACTAAGAATGAAACGAAAACTACAGTTGTGAACGGACATCCACTTGCATGTGAGCGATCATAACGTGATGAGAGGATAACGGAGAAAGATTGGCGCGCAGGCAGGCAGGCACGTCAAGTGTTGAAGCGTTCACCTGATTCATGAACAGATGTGACTCACACGCCTCCGGTCTTCTGCTTGACCCACAATCTGTGGCGCAGTCTTCATCTTTTTTTTTTTTCCGCTCACTAAGCTGTAACTGAAACAAATAGTGATTCCAAAAACATACTGACATTTAAACGAGAACTGCCGTCTTACTTGGGTCGACACGACCGGCTATTGTTTGACATGTTTGTTATTAATTTCTCCTTATTTCCAGATAGAGGGAAACAAAAGTGGTCTTTCTAAAAGGTAGTGGCCTCTAAAATCAAGACTGAACTTTAAATGTCAAAGAGTGATGTGCTGATGCAGTAACATTTTTTAAATGATTCACTCGTGCTCCCGAGTTGGGGAACGCGTTTCGGCCAAATGATGAAACATGAAGCAACCTAATTTGACATTCACGTGCTTAGACATTTCAGCCATTCAGAATCAACATTGATTTGTTTGAACTTTACAATTGTTTTGGTTGTTCTTGCTGCAAATCTGTTAGAAAATGACATTTAAAATCTTATGTTATATTATTATTTTCATCAATATTGGATTATTATTACCATTGATATGTTGTTGTTGGTATTGTGATAGAAAAGTTCAAGTCTGTATGTAATATTGTAACGTATGAGATAGAAATACCGTATGAAATTGACAAATGTTTGATATATTGCTCATTTAAGCAAAATGAATTGATGGGTCGGACTACTTAAACCCTTTATTTCAACCCACAGTGCCATCTAGAGGACTCAAAAATACAGCAGCTGGTTCATGAAGCAAATTTGAAGCTTCATTTTCACATCGGTCGGACCTGATAAGTTTATACTTCTTCCGACTCCTTTTCGAAAGTGTAAGCGGGTATTTCATTTCTAGTGAATGTTGATTATTGTGTAACATTCTCTTGTGTTGCTTTTGTTGATGCAGTTTCTGTGGTATGTTTGTTGGTAATTTTTGTCCTCACAAGTTGTTTTTTTTTATTTTACTCCATTTTATACATGTTTGAAATAAATGTATATAAAAAAAAATCTTACCTCAGTATTATCTTGCCTCATATTTGACTTTGGTATTTTTATTATATTGTATAATTATTATTTTTTTTGTAAATCTCTCTTTTTTTCAGGTTCACTTTCTTGGTCCTCATGAATCTCTCTCTCACACGCTGCCATGCTGCCCAATCTCTTAAAGACCTCTGTGCCTGAAGAGATACAGAAGATTGATGATGTTGTCTCTCTTTTTGACACCATCCTGTCTTTTTTCGTCCTCTTCCTTTTTTCGCTCAGAATGCGGCCTTTTACTGTGGTTGGAAAAAAGTCATGTGAAAAAAAAAGCTCACTCTCATTCGACTTGAACTATTTGAGCTGTAATCATATGTACTGTTCATGTCAACTTGATGAACAAAACACAGTGAGCAGAGTGATCGCCTCACATTTTTGATAAAATAATATAATTTGATTATATAACGTATTATTATATATTTATGTTTTCATTGAAAATGGCATATTGCTACAATGTAGTCAGTTTAAGGTCCTACAGTTCTCTAGTGTAAATTTAAGGCCCGTAAAAAATAACACACAGGAATTGATGTCTAAACCATGGACAATGTTCTCCTTTTCACCTCCTAAATTACACACCTGTTTCCCCTTCACAGCATTTGGCTCTTGGATAACACTTTCATATTTTTTGGGTGATGTTCCTGTGCTCCTGTTCTCTGTGGTAAGTTTGTTCACGTTACATTGTGGGACTTTATGTCTACATCTACATGCCATATTAAAATGGAGTTTATTTTTTATTCTTTTTTTTGTCACACTTAAAATGCCATTGCATTTCACAGGTGTTGCACAGAATCTGATTGATTATTGCGTTTGTTCTGCCATTTCAAAACAATAATGTGTATCCATCCTCCCAAACCTGGAATAAGCTTCCAACAGAAGTTAAGTCAACCCCAAGCGGAAATGCTTTTAAATCAAGGTTAAAAAAAATCCAATTGCTTTGATTATGATCTTTTTACATTTTTATATATGTTTTTAGTTATTTCACAAACCTACTTTTGTGTGTTTGAATGCTATCAATGTAGTCTTTTTGTAATAATCTGCTTTACTTGTGACTGCCATTAAATGTTGTTGTGTTTGTAAATATATGAATGTTTTGTGTTTTTGTTTTTCTGAAATATATTGAGCTGTACAGATGTATTGTGCCGACATTATTTAACTATTTTGTAATGGAACTATTTGGGCTGAAGTGAAAATGGTACACTGAACTAAGATCTTGAAAATGAAGCAATTTATTTTAATGATTGAGACTTTGGCATTTTGTAATTATTATTCCCAATGCATAATGTGCTAAAGAAAATAAAATATAGTGTCATGCTATTTTGTACTTGATATTTTCCATCATTATTATCACTTTTGCTGGGGAAACAAAGCTAACCCTGAGGAATTTATCTGCCATTTTGTTATCCAATTACTTTTTAGTACTTAAACATTCTGCTTCTGTTGCAAATTACGATAATCATCCATTTTCGCTGAACTTTGCACAAAGCACACGACATTGAGTGTGATGACAACTTTCAGCCAGAAGAGGGCACTACTGACTAGCAATACGCCAAATTGCTTTCTTACCAAAGTGCAAATGCTGTACTGCAATATAATTAAAAGTGAATGCAAATTAAATTAAATTCATGTTCATTTAGCACACCACTGAACAGTTAATTGTCAGTGTGCATCTTCGTGCCAACATGATGTAGAACATACGGTAAGTATTTGTAAACAAAAAAGTAAATGAATTTTCTCATTATGATGAAGAATGTATACTTACAACATCCAGATTTAATGAGGACATCAGTCATATGTCAAACAACAACCAAGGGAAATTAGATCTTAAACAAAGAAAATAAATGTATATATAAATCTCTCTCTCTCAAAAAAAAAAAAAGAAATCTGAGGGTTTCATAAGTTTATGGATGTGTGTTTAAACTCCTCGACTGATCATTAATCTGAACCATCAGATAAAACGTTCCTCATCAGGGAAACAATGAAAGGAACGCTCTCAGACACATTACATTTTGAATTTGTGTGAGCATTCAGGTGGGAAAGAGTGACTTTGTAAAGCCATAACACTGTAAAAGACCTTGGATTTAATGGTGCACATACAGCAGCCCTTGTAAATGTTAAAGAAAGCTCATAATAGACTTCTTATCTGAGCACAAGAGACAATGAAGCCAGCCGAGATGGCCGTTCCAAATAAAGGGAACTGGTCAATGAATTGGAGAATTAAAGGAGACTCTTCCCAAACTGCTACAAATGAGAGTAATTCTTCTCAGAGAGAAAAAGTCCTCGGAGATTTAGGGGTAAGGAATTCAAAGGTAACAGCATTAAACTTTACCGCCATGTATCGTCAAAGCCACGGTGGCTTTGAAATCCCTTACATCTCTTTTTACGACACCTCATCATTAGTGGGACTAAGAAGCTGAAAACGACAAGCTTGGCCAGGTCATTTCCCGTGACAGTGAACGAAAGAAGAAGTCATTGTGCCAAGGCCTTATACTGAATTTAAAAAAAAAAAAAGGGCAGGACTGCATTCATTGTCATGGATGGTAGTAGATCAACCGTAGTTTTTTGTTTGTAATATCACAGTGTTCCTTGATGTATACTTTTATGTAATTTTATGCAACATGTCAGGTAAATAAGAAACTTAAGGACCTGTTTGAGATCAAAGTATTTAAAATAATAAAAATAAAATAATTCATACTTTTATTTTGTATAGTTATTATTGATTTGTCTGAATTGTACTCTGCCTTATTGGGCAGATTACTCTCGTAAACAGACCTTGGTCTCAAATGTTTTTTTATTTTCTGGTTAAAGAAAAATGTTTTGATTGGTTGATTGACATAATTAATCTGTGAGACAATTTCAGTTTGATAATGCACTGTTTGACTTTTTTTTGGGTAAAATATGTGCTTTGGCTCATTAAAGATTGATCAACACTGCTCGTGAACAGGAAATTGCATCTTCCGAACATTGGAGGGCAGTAGAGAATAAAAAATGCATTTCGGTACCATCAGATTGCCATTTTAGAATAAAGTTTCTTTCTACAGAAGATTGAAAACAAAATCCCCTCCAGCCCCCAACCGATTGCAGTACTGTATCTTACTTTTAATGCGGATTTGAACTCAAAGGGTTTGATGCGTTCTACGAGTGCATTAAAGCCATCATTAACATGCCTTCAATTAATGCTGAATAAAGAACGGTGAAAAGTGCTCTCTAGTCATCAACGCAATGCGGTGTTATTAATGATAGATGTGATGTGGACACTTGTATTTTGGTATGTTAGCAAGTGCAGAGAATTGTTTGTGTCATTAGATTGGCCTCCTTCCATAATCACCTCATAAAGCCCTCCCGCCCCTGCCAGTCACCTCTGCTCCTTTCCCCTTCCCCCCTCTCTCAGGGTTCCTGCATCTTAAAAAAAAAAAAAAATCCAAATCAACTCCCCCTCCCCACAACCCATCAGCCACTTCAAGTCGTGCATCTTCCCCGCTTCTTATCTCCATTATGGAATGCGGCTAGATCAGGCCTGTAAGAATGAGCAATGAGGGAGAGGAAGCGGTGAAGCGTGCGGTGGCTCAGGCCAACACGGAAGCCATTATGGGGCTAAAGCACTACCAGCGTGTTTGATGAGGGGGAACAACGGAGACTTGCCCGAGGATACCCCATTAAACTCCCCCTCTTTGTCTTTCTGTCTGCAGCCGAAGTCACGTCCACGCACACCTGCACAGCCGCACGCGCTCACATATTCCCGATGGGTCTTGCTTGCGTTCGATGCGACCCTAAAGCCATGTCTGTCATCTGGTCTTAAAGTATAGCCTGGAAGAGGGTGCTTTGACTCATCTCAGCAAGCAATGCATCACTTTTGTCATTGTCAAGCAAAAGCACATACTACATGATAAAAGAGCACACGTATCAAATGAATCAATGAAGATCACCGTTAGACGGACCACAACGGGGAAATGTGCAACTCCACATATGCAGTGATACCTTGATAGGAAAATCGTACTTAAAAAAAAAAAGGATTTTGTGAAAAGCACATATGAATAGTATAAGTACAGAGAATGTAAAGAATTTAACAATTAGCAATGAGAGAATGTGTGCGTCTTACAAGGCTTGGCGCCCCTTCCTGACTTTCCTCAAGAAACCGATCACTGCTGTTTTTGAGTAGAAAACATGCCATCAACGTTTTTATGAGTGGATAATATAAGTTATGGATCATTTTGGGATTGTGTTTTGCAGCATTTTACATTTTATGAGAATTAGATGTACAATTTATCGCATGTGTGTGCGTGTGCGGGTTTGCTGTCTGGAGATTTGGGGGTTTGTTTTGTTAAAAGAGCAAAATTAACATGACTTGTTGGGATGTTTTTCATTGAGGTTTTGAAAGTTAATAAAAAAGACCTTTGAAAGAGAAAACGTGTGGGTCCCTGTTGACCGAATGTTGTACGTGAGAAGGAGAAGAAACAACTTTTAGTGTCATACAGAACGTTTTGTGTATTTTCCGTGCTATTTGCCATCCAAAGATGAGTCAAGAAAGTTAGAAATGAGTCGACCAGAGTTTGCTTTTACTGGCGTATTTAGGAGATATCAGAGTATCACATTCTTCGAACAAGGGTTCTTTTTTTAGTATTAAAAAATATATTTTCTGAACATGTTAAAAAAAAAAACACTTGCTATGAGGCCATGAAAATGTGTTTCTCAAGTCAGAGCAGATTTTTCCGGATATTTATCGTTGAAAAGTATGGACTGCCCGAAGACGGTGAGGCTTCAGCACGCCCGCCACCCTCGTGAGGATAAACGTATCGGAAGGATGAATAAAATAAAAAGGATTTTTTTTTCCCAGCGCGAAATGTGAGAATGACTCATTAGAAAACGTGCAAATGAAAAGCTGCTTGGGTTAGAGAGATTGGTTGAGGTGGAAACCAAGACCAGAATCAACAAACGAAAGAAATACAAAGTCGACGATCAATTCTGTGCAGACAAAAATTCTTGTCAGAAGAGCAAAACAATGGATGGGATTGTAGAGATAAAAAAAATAATCACAATCCACAGGAGTTTTGATGACAATCTTTTGATATAAAGTCATGAGTTGGATGCACTCCTGAGGGCAAAAGAGCTTCCACGAGTGATCGTCTGTCATAATGAGGAAGACCCGCGGCGTTGGCAAAACACTTACGATTATTTTATGCCTCGTTAATTGTTTTCACTAGTTTGGTAAAGTGATAATTGGGGAAAGTATCCTTTGCAATCCGCTTAGAAATTCCCATTTTTTTAAATGTCCAGAAAAAAAAGTTTTTTTGGCACCATCTGTGGCATCCACAAACTTCATGTGAACACTGTCCAATCTACTTTTACTTCTCGTTCTACTTGGCGTATTTTCTGGACGATAAGCCGTTACTTTTTTCCTGGATTTTGAACCATGCGGCTAATACAACGGTGCGGTTTTTCCGTGTATTTTTCTTTCACCCCGCTCTATAGTTCCAAAAATATGCTAAATAAATCTCGATTTTTTTCTCTTGGGTCTGTTCTGTTTTAATTTGCAAAGTTGTTCCCGTGTTAAATGGCACTGTTTTAACAATCTGTTGATGGACTTTTATGTGCATTAGCAGGACAAAATCGTTCTGGATATGCAGAACATCTGGCAACTGTTTTAATTTTACTCGACCAATTTTTACATATGGATATACAAATTTCAACAGCGTGTTGCCAATGTAAATCTGACAAGGCAGGTCAGATTCTAAGCTTGTGAGTCGGTCGGTTCGCAGGTAGGCATGATCAGCATCAGCATTTTTTATTCCCTTTGTTTGTCTTGATAGTCAGAGCGACCATATTCCTTCTTTACCAGCATCACTTAAAAAAAACATTTTGTACTCCGAGCGACCACGACTTTGATTCTGAGAGTGTACAGTGTGTGCCAGGCGTGTATTAAAAAAACTAACAAAAAAAAAAACTTCTCAGCCTGAAACCTAATTTTCATTTGTACCAGATTTGGGCTAAACCATCAGACTGCATGATGCGAAAAAATTACTTGTTGGAACAGAGATCAACTCTAAAATGTAGTTAGTGATCAGACGTGAAGGAAAGGAAGGATATTGTGGCATTATCATGACGATCAGCAAAGGAACTTTGAGGGCCACGCTGTGCAAATTGCACAGCCACCAACTGTTTGACTGCTGAGAAATTCCTTCCAATCTTCATTGCAAATCCAAAAAATACAAAATAAATTGAGCCCTATTCATGTGTCACTTCTGACCAAAAGACACAAACAAACCCCCCAATTTGATGCATGGGACAGCTTATATGTCTCCTGCGATGAGGACCTCAAAATAATCCTCCTACATCTGTCCTGGTGAGATGGCTCGACATGTTGAAAGGACTTCAGGTCTGTGTGAACAAAAATAGCCAATCAGGCAGAAAAATGGTCTCTGATGTTGCTGTTGATCATCACAGGATGGGTTTATTGATTTGCTGTTGGAACTGCGAGTCCTCGAACCGCGATGTTGCCCATGAGAGCGCATTGAGGACATCGCAGTGTCTCAATCATTGGTGACTGGGCTTCCGTTTTGACCATTTGTGTTCATGCGAGATTATCATTTAACAACACATGCCCAATCGAGTGCATGTACTACGGAGACAGGCGGAGAACATGGATGGATGTAGTTTTATGATGTCTCTATATTCGATTCCATTACGAACAAATAAATGTATCTGAAAATGAACTCTAAAATGTATACACGGAACCAGAGAAGCAATAGTGGCAGGGCTGCAGATCACTACAATGGTTCAGTCTGAGCAAGTGATGGATAAATAAGCTTCAAATCTGCTTCATGAAACACTTGTAGTATTTTTGGACTCCTGTAGATGGCACTCTCTGTTCAGCACTGAATCAATTGCCATTTTTTTAAACCCTTCAATTAAAGCAACAGTGCCATCTAGAGGACCCAAAAATACGTCAGCTGGTTCATGAAGCAAATTGGAAGCTTCATTTTCCCATCACTAGTCTGAGCATTCAAAGCTGTAGAGAACTTGAAGACACAGTTCCACATTCAAAAAAATAAATCAAATTGTAAAAATATTTGACAAATTAGCCTTAAGGTAAATTGGGCGCATTTGAACGTTGTGTTCAGGAATATACAGTATTCATCCATTTTCTGCCGCTTATCTGGAGTCAGGTCGCGGTGGCAGTTTAATTGTTTTTTTTGTAGCTAGAACCTTTTCTGAGAAGCAGAAAAGTTGGATTCATTAATTGCTAAACCAAATTGTTTGCATCTGTGTTGGTGTTGGTGAGTTCGCCTCCCGTTAATTGCAAATGTCTGCCAGCTGGTCAAAATTGTCAACTTCCTTTTTTCAAATGAACAACATGAAACCGTTGAAGATGGTGGCAGTCAAAAGCAATGAAATGTGCAACTGAAAAGCGACGAGGCCGTTGCCTCGGATAATTGAGGCCAGCGTAGGTCATCCATTTACCTGGAGAAAAGTGTGGAACTTTTTGAAACAAGTAACTGAATAATTTGTGTCATGTAGCAGCTTCAAGTAAGGGGAAACGCACCTTATTTGTGACCGTCCCTTAAAGGGCATCAGCTGGCAGGCGCATTCACTGGTCTGTCAATAAAGAAGCCAATGGAAACACCAGACAACCGTTTTTGCTTCCACCCGCTACTTTTCCATTAAACCGTTGCGTTCCAATTCTTTTGGAACAACTGTCCATTCTATTTCAATCCAAATATACTGACCCTCTTCGCTCGGCTCATGAAAGCCACACACTCAGCAAAGTAATCTCAACTAATCAGACGTTTAAGTGCAGAACAGTCAAGTGTGTGCGCCACATCATCAGTCCGGTTCAAATGAGGTTGCAGGATCTGTGAAAATAAATGTGCTTTGCATAGAACATACGATGAACAAATTTTTCATCAGGCCAAGTCATCAAAAATACAAAAATATCACCAAATGTATGATTTTCTTACAGCAGATTCCAATATCTCATGGCAAGCCAATCTGTCAAGTTATATAAATTTGCAAGACGGCTATTATTGTAAACTCATTGAAATATATCAATGGTGGGACGTGCATTTCTCATGTAGGCCTTCAGTAAAGTCCTACTTTATCCTATGAATAAATCCCCCTCATAATCATTTATGACACCACGGCTGGACAAATAATATACAGAAAGACACTTACATACGACTGAGTGTTGGACAACCTCGCTTCTCTTGAAAGGTTCGTCTTGAAAATGGCCTCGCAAGTGCATCTGCAATTAAATCTACACTTTTCCCTCCTTCGGCCATTGTGGTTTAAAAAAGCAAAAATATATTTGACATTTTCGAACGCTTGCCAGTGACAACTTCCGGGTGCGTCGATTCCGCTTAGCGCAGCCCCCTCACGATTGAGTATCCAATCACAAAACGCGTTCATTGCCTTTAACGTAAGGCCAACAAGAAGGCCCACTGCAACCAACGCGTGATCTGATTGGCTATCGCAACTGTCAGCCCCCTTGAGACACAGAACAAATGCCGCAAAATTGCATCTGAAGGCCTCGGACGAATAGTGCCCTCTACTGGTATTGTGAAATCTGCCTGGTAACACGAGCTAGCTGAATTCTGATTGGATAAAAACTCTCACCTAAAAATAAAATAGGAGATATATGTGAAAAATATGTTCATAATTTAGGCCAGCAGAGAATGCCTTGAAGGCCCACCCCTGAAATATATAAATGTTTTTTTTTAATTTTTTTGTATGCGAGCTATGGTACAACAAACCTTGCTTGAAATCTCTGCGTTAAATCTGCTGTCGTCCAACTGAGAACGTTTGCAGTCAAGCAAGATGACGTGAACGAGGACGTGCAGACAAAGGAAGCGAGTACATCATTTTTAGCCTCCATAAAAAGAGCTCATCCATCTAAAATATTGATGTACTGTACTGCACAACTCATCTGACACAGCTGAGGTCAGGCCCTTTTTACACGTACAAAATGTGGTCCAGAAATGTTCCCACTAGTTTTGTCTCACAGTGTTTCCTGCTGCGGCTTATTTATTGACTCTGTTTAGAATGTACAACACGCTTCCGAAGACTTTCGTGTGTTTTTGTGTATAACGTCAAGTGGGCCGTAATGGAACGCTATTAGGGTCCTCATTTTGAATCATAAATAACAGATGTCATGGCGTTAGCGGCAGACTCAATTATTCATCACCCTGAATGTCTTGAAAATGGCTCTGACGAGGCGGAGGTTTAATTTTAGCTTGCTATAATTTGTACTGTAAATGGGAGGTTTCCAAAAAGCCAAACCTCATTAGGAAGCGCCAGCGTGACTCACTGTGGACTGACGGAGGTGCGCGCGCAGTGAAATAAAGTGCTGCTGTGTTTTAATTTAACTGGCGTCTGCTACCTGCAGCTGGGGAGTGACAATCAATGCAGCCCTTTGAGAGCAAAATCAGATTTTCATTTTCACGTTTGCTTTCGTCGACAGAGCGGGGACCCGTCGCACAATTTGAAGTCGAGACAAACTGTCGTAACAACACAATATATTGTAACTGACAGATTGAATATTAATGTTGTATTTCCCAGAGCAGCCACACATTGCTTATGCATGTGATGGAGTTTAAAAGTTATTCGATCCTCAAATCATCGTGTCATTTTTTGAAGTGTGAAAACAAAAATTGGATTTTAGATTGTATTTTCTGGCCAGCAAAATTGTTTACGTTACTGGTGATCAATGAATATACTTTTTCTTCATTCCTTGACACCAGGACAGCTCTGGACAAAAAGAAAACTCTATTTCCATTCTTTTTTATTGAGAGTGCCATCTAGAGGAGTCCAAAAATACGACAACTTGTTCATGAAGCAGATTTGAAGCTTCATTTAGCCATCACTACTTTCATCGAAATTAAACGTCATAAAACAATTTCATTTTTTTTCTTTAACTCTTCACAATACAGTGCTATTTTTCTTTATTAAAAAACGTAGCAATAAATTTTTAAAGGCTGGAATGGATTCATGGCATTCAAGTTTATTTCAATTGGAAACGCTGATTTGATGTCAAATTAAAAACACGGCGGGTCACAAATAAAATGAACGGATGAATGGAACTGTTTGAAATGGAGAAAAATGCGCATATTGTCTTTTCTAAAAATGCTGTTTGTCATTAGCGAAAAGCATGCAAACAAACAAACAAACCTGTGTGTCATGCCAAGTTTGGATTTTGGAACATTAGCGAGAGCGTTTCAAAATGTTGATGACCATGGTGACTCATTGCAGAAGAGAAGTGATCTATTGGCCTGTTGCAAATGAGAAAAACAGATACATTTCATATTCCCCAGTGGTGCATGCCAGCACGCTCATTTCCATTGTGCTCACACATGTGTGAAATTAAAGCTATCAGGACCATTTGAGTGAGAACGCTATTACTCCAATAAAACATTTCAAGGGAGGACGTATCTCTGAGAACACATTTTCTTGCTTTGGTGGCCTGCGAGTCGCAAGGGGAAGAGCAACAACATGATGCATCCACGTGGACGACAGGAGGTGTCAACAGATAGAAAGGGGGGGGGGGGGGTCAGCACAAGGGGGTGTTTTTTTTACGTGTGTGTGTGTGTTCGACCACTTACACAAGATGGAATATGTGTGTGTGTGTATCCATATTCATTAGATGAGCAAAGGAAAAGCCGATAATGATCGTGTCACTTGAGATTAAGGAGATTGACCTTCAAACGTCTGGAAATGGAGGACGAAAAGGCCGAAAAGTTGAAAGAAATAGAGAAATGTCGCCGTGGTTTTTATCCAATGTGGCGCTCCCTCCAGGTAATCCTGCTTTCCGTTTGGACAGGTGCACGACAAGCTGTTCTTTTGGCACCTGAGGAACATGCTGGGCAAAAGCTGGAGGTCCTGACAAATCAACATGAAACCCAGAGAACATTCTGTCTTTAAAACAAGCGCTTAGCTGCGCCTTGCGACATTCTGGTCAGCAAACGAACAATGCGGAACGTCGTAGATGACGGGCAAATGAAAAATATCGGCGTTGCGATGTATAACGCAAAAGATATTTGAACGCAAACTGACCACATGAGCACAAGAAAAGCAAAATTGAAATCATCAATGAAAAATATCAATAAAATTAACTTTTAACATAAAATAATGGAGAAGCAGTGCTTTAAGGGGAACGTCTTTTTTCTCCAAACAGACATCTGAACCCAAGTCAATAAGCAAAATTCCTGATCCACTGACATATCATATGTGAGGATTATGACTGTGACCTTTAGTATGGCTGGATAATTGAGAGCTTAGTCATTTCCATCGCCCCGCCGTACGTGGCAGAGAGTGATAGCGGAAAGTAGGACGTAGAGGGCTTAGCAAAAGAAAGGTGTAGATCAAAGAAAGGTGGAAATGAAGATGGCAAAGGTGTGCAGTGAAGGAGATCCATCTGTGATGCGCGTCCCCAGGCAGTGACATTATCGAGGAGCCAGGGCGACTCAGTGACAGCAAA
This sequence comes from Idiotropiscis lumnitzeri, assembly GCF_059441095.1. Classification (NCBI taxonomy): domain Eukaryota; kingdom Metazoa; phylum Chordata; class Actinopteri; order Syngnathiformes; family Syngnathidae; genus Idiotropiscis; species Idiotropiscis lumnitzeri. The sequence continues at coordinate 29,126,731 of NC_142395.1, read as the reverse complement.
GCGTGGAGGGAAAAGGGAGAATATAGCGTTGATGAATAAAATGTACAATCGGACACTCTTCACACCTGACATTTACCTGCTTTTCATGTGTGAGGGCCTCACAAATGGAGTTCATAACAGGTCGCTCGGATCCGATCGGCGGCAAGAATCGAGTGGTGATGCTTTAGCTTGAAAAACATGCAAACAACTCAGTGGTTATTATTTATTTGTAAAAAAAGTAAATAAATACATTTAAAAAAAAGGAAGATCGTGGTTATTTAGAAAAACATTAACTCGGTTATTTTAAATTGATGTTAAGGATGTAAAATAATGCTCAAAAATATTTTAATATTCAATTCCCAAGCTTGATGGAACTTCCTCCCAGCTAATCAAAGATCGCCTCTAGTGGTGGGAAAATGAAGCTTCAAATTTGCTTCATGAACCACCTGTTGTATTTTTTGAGTCCTCTAGATGGCACTGTTGCTTCAAATCAAGGGTTTGAAAAAATGCCCAATGTTGAACAGAGTGCCATCTATCCATCATCTGTACCGCTTCTCCTCACGAGGGTCGCGGAGGGTGCTGGAGCCTATCCCAGCTATCTTCGGGCAGTAGGCGGGGGACACCCTGAACTGGTTGCCAGCCAATCGCAGGGCACACAGAGACGAACAACCATCCGCGCTCACACTCATACCTAGGGGCAATTTAGAGTGTTCAATCGGCCTGCCATGCATGTTTTTGGAATGTGGGAGGAAACCAGAGTACCCGGAGGAAACCCACGCAAGCACGGGGAGAACACGCAAACTCCACACAGGATGGCCGGAGCCGGAATCGAACCCACGCCCGATGCTGTCTCTCACTGTGAGGCCATCGTGCTAACCAGTCGTCCACCGTGCCGTCTCGAGGAGTCCAAAAATACTACTTCACTATCTAAATTACTCATGTGGAAAAGGCAGTCTGCTTTCCCACAAGCGTTTGTGTCCATTAGAGCAAATTGCATCATTACAAAAGCAGCGCTGACAGAAAGTTATTACAATTAATGAGAAAGTACCTCATTAAACTTAGCCGAGACGCTGCCAACATGCTGACCCCCAAATCAAACCAATCACACAACCCCCAATTGTAAACAGTGGTGGTCCATCTCTCAAGTTGGCAAGACCTGGTCTGCAAATTCAGCATGATGAAGAGAGGGGGGGGGTGTCTGTGGAGGAAAGCTTACTGGAGCAAAGATTATTCCATCATCATTAAAACTCAGCCATCCAAGACTTGATCTCACAGCAGGCAATTAGCCTACATGACAAACTGGTCATGGATATGCTTTACCCATAAGAGGTCGACGCTCCAGGCGCAATATCAATCTCAACTGTCTGAAGGTCAAAGGACTCCTTGGATTATATTTGCCACATTCAATCCGAGCAAACAAACAAATCCACGGGGTACACGCTTGTCGCGTGACCAGATCGCTCACTGCTTTTTATTCACCATTGCTACACAATTGACCGCAATAAACACGCTTGTTCGCATGTTGAGGCGCGTAAAACAAAGCTGATATAAAACTCTGCAAAGGAAAGCATTAAAAAAAAAAAAGTTGATTATGCTTCATTCAAATTTCTCAAATGTTCTTCCAACACCATTTTATATATTTTTTTTAGTATGTCTCTCGGAAACACTTCCAGCATTTGTCTCCCATCAGAATCGCCCGCTGGTCAACAGTAGGTTTGCTGGAAAATGAGGTGGAAAGGGGGCTGGGAAAGAAAAAGATGGGGAAGTTCGAGAACATGAGAGGGTAATTAGGCGACCCAGATGCTACCCCTTGACTAATAGTCCAAATTAGAAGTAACGGGGAAGGTCTGTGATTCAGAGCAACAGCAACAAAGTCTTTGCACGAAAGCTACCTCGGTGTGGCCATGGAGACCAAAAAGCTGCTGATTGGAGGGGAATTCCATGGAACAAGCATCAGCCCACCATCTTTAACCAATCACGTGTCAGGGGGGTCAATGAAGCAAATCATCGGATTCAAGATGAAATCCTACGAACGCACGCAAACACACACTCAAGGAAAATTCAAACATTTAGCATTTGGATGCGATCTGAGTGGCGTGCACGTTTCTCTTCAATATTGCAAGTTCTGTTGTCGTCATTATTTCACTCAGCACAGCATGAATTCACTTTGCTGCACCTGAAAGCTCGCTTGTGATTGGTTGCGACTCAATACGTCATGCATTATTGAAAGGCTAAGATTTTCGGCAATCACAAGTTCTCTCGGCGCAGCTACACTTACACGTACAAAAGTCACCGCCAGATGATACACAAAAGCATGAAAACCACTTTGTGCTTTTTTTTTTTTCCGCACAAGCTGCGGGTCATGACCGAAAGAACGAGCACGATGGGGATTTTACAAGTGTTGCTCGGACACGCTTCGCAGGTCCTGCATGAGTGTGTTTGTGTATTAATGTCTGTCCGTCGTTGACTGAAAAGGGCATCGCTGAATAAGTGTCTCGGTTCCCACTAACAAGGGCTTCACAGTGAGAAAGCCGTACTGTAAAAAAAACAAAAAAAACATGAAAAACTAAATGAAAAATTCACGTCAAGATGACTCGATTTTGATCGTATTCAAGGATCAAAGACAGTTATTAGAACAGTCTCTGATTTAAAATACACTTCATATTTGGTGATTTTACATTAATGACAAGATATTATTCAAGTAAATACCTGTTAAAAGCTTCACAAGAAATAATAGCAGAAAAAATTTGATTCATTTGCAATTAATTAAAAAAATTCAATCGCTTGAAAATCACTGCAGATATACGTTTACGAGTTTGTAAAATTGAAAATCAGTCTCAATCTTGCATGGAATTGTTGAGGAATTAGGAGTGTGGCATGCCCTCGGAAATAAAATCTAAAACAAAATCACTACTGCTGTTCCAAACATATGATTATGCTTGGTTACAATGAGCGCACCACAAAAGCACGAGTATAGTTCAATTCAGCGTATGGACAAAATACCCAAACTCTTTTAAAGCTGCCTTGAAGACAGCTTGCATTTCGTGTGAATGCCAAATTGTTCGCTTTACAGCGAAATGAATCAGAAAGATGTGCATTTGTCAAGCTGAGATTGAAACTGATACCAATATTGCCCCTTTTTTTCCTTTTTTTTTTAAACACGTCAAAGTCCCTCTGAGAAGTCTCAGCATGTTGCTGGAACTGCCCTTGTGCTAAATCACAGGTACACACACTGACAGCTTGTCACACTTGACACACAAAGCACACAGCGGAGAGCGTTCTTTCGTTCCTGAGCTGAAATGTTCTGTCAGTCTCAAACGCTCACATTTGTGTCCTCCTTTTATGCCACCAAGGACACAATGACGATCGTTTTGGATCAACATCTTCGAGTCAAGCATGCATACACCGACTCCATTAATTCATTCCATTGAATAAGTTGCTCTATCTGAAGCGTATCTGTTCTCAAACTTTTGACACCAAGTAGCACCTTAAAAATATTTAGTTCTAGCCCAATAAGGCTAAGTGTTCTTATTAAAAAAAAAAAAGATTTTATTCCGAAAATGTTTAATAGCATTGTAGGCCACTGAAACATGATAATATTTGAAAAAAAAATACCGTGTTTAAATAAAATAAATTAATTTAAAATAAACCCCGTATTGAAATAATGAATCAGTTAAAATTTGGGCTTTCAAAAAATTTATTTTTTCAACTAAATTGCATAAAATCAATAATAAATGGTGATTAATCAAATTTTTCAACTACTTTTGAGAAGCTTGAAACAGATATTTAGCTGAGTAAGATCTTGGAATTTATGTAAAGCCACCAAATATGAAGTCTATTTTAATTCAAATATCTTTCTTTGATCCTTCATTAATGCCATCTAAACTCGACGGGCATTTTTCTTCGAAACAGAGATGAACAGCTACTGTTTAAAGTTGGCTTTGCGAAGTATGCAATTTATTTTTGAAGTAAATAAAACCGAGTTGAGTTAAAATATTTCACTGTGTTAATATTTTTTACATTAATTTCCAGAGTTAACACTTAAAATATATTGCATATAAAAATGTAATATCGTACCTACATAAATGTTTAAAAAAGAACAAGTTCTTAATGATTAAATGGCAACAAATTAAACTTAAGTTAAATACAACTGAACTGGATCACAGATTCTTTTGTGTACCACCCAAGTTCTACGAGAATTGATCGACAGCATTCTTTTGAGACTGATTAATTTTGTCAGTCAGTCGCTCAAACAATAAAGAAACTCAGAAAATTTCTCAAAATATAAATACCATCATTTTGTGAAATCAGTTTGTGCAAATCCAAACGCGACAATCTTTCTAATAATTTTTTTAGGCAAAAAAGGAAATTGTGTCATTGTGCAAGTAAAGAGTAATCTTTGGATTTGATTCTTTCTGAAGAGTCGCAAATGTTTATCTGTGCGTACGTTGAAGAGCTCATGTTCACGACGGAAATCAATCCTGCGCGAATGTCCTCTCACATGCACGCCAGCATCACAGCCGATCGCGTTGCACTTTTGCTCTTCCGCGTGTCGCTGCTTGTGACCATGTGACCATCCTCCATGTCAGAGCGGCCACCGTTGCTCCAAAAGTGAGCCTTTTTCTTGTTTCACTGGAGCAGTCCACTCCGTTTCGACTAATCTTTGGACCATGACAGCCAGTTGCAAAGTCATACTTTTTTTTTTTTTTTTTTAAGAAAATCTTGGAGTGAATGAATTTCCGAACCCCACCTTGGTCCGATCTAATCCATTGCAGAGGAGTAAAGATTTGCACGTGTCTGATCGAAAGAGTGAAACAGAGACAAGCAACGATCCTTTTTTTTCTTCTTCTCTCATGAAAAAAAAATGAAGTGAAAGTGGTGGAAGAAGTCAAGTCAATACGTCTCCGAATGTGACAAATTAAGTGAACACGCAAGCTGGCAAACGCAAAGAGAGGATGTGAGTTGGCTGGGCGTGCAGCTCAACCAGCGCTGCTTCCGGGATGCCGTACAGCTGATTAAAAAGGAAAAGTGCGCTTGTGCAGGCCAGCGGAGAGCCGAGGGTGCCATATCACAAGTCTCGGCTTCTCGAGGCGATATTTCTATTATTGCCACTGGCTTGAGCACACTTCCAAATCCCACAGCGGTTGGCGGGGTGATCTGCGGGAGATCTGGAGACGCTCACACCCGTGTTTATATTCGAGCTTTTATAAAAATGTCATGTTTATGTCTTTATTTTGTAGCTGCTCCAACGCTTATTGAGATTTACAGCACCTCTTGGGCAGGCTGGACAACAAAGCGTTGACGGATTTGATGTGCTCCCTGCAGGTTTTCAACAACAAATGTGTTCCTCGTTTGTAATCCCATTTTAAGACTTTTTGTAAAGACATTTTTTGGTAGTATTTTTGGACTCCTCTAGATGGCACTCTCTGTTCAGCACTGAATGAATTGCCATTTTTATTTTACGCAACAGTGCCATCTAGAGGACTCAAAAAGACAGCAGCTGGTTCATGAAGCAAATTTGAAGCTTCATTTTCTCATCACTAGTTCTCGGTGCTCAGCTTCTCTTCCATTATCTCAAACTGACTGTTCTTCGACGGTGGTCAGCTTCCGCTCTGTTAAGTAAGGTTCGAAGCAGCCGCATCTGCTGGCAAAACGAACATTGCACGCTGACAGAAAACCGACACAAAACGTGTTATCCGTAGAAAATGACTTTCAGACATAAATAAAACTATGGGTGGGGCAACTGTTTCTATGTATTCACTTTTTGCCACAGTTGCACGGTCTCTCTGTCGTCAAACACGACAAAAGGGTTCCAAAATTGGCCGAAGACTGAATAATAATGAGAGAATTTCAAATGACAGAAACGCTCATCGCGATCGCTATACTTTTGCGGCAGATGTTCGCCACCGTGTGGACTAAAGATACGCGGATACACAATTCGGAGACTTTGTTGGTCCGCCCCACAAACGGCAATACTCCTCATCCCTCCTCTTGTGCTTCATCGGGATGTGTTCAACAATGCAGAAAAGAAAGAGCGGCCACAGATCATTTTCGCCGAATACTCTGAAGCTGATTAGAAAAAACGAGTTGTGGTGCCAAAGCTTCTTTTCCTAATCCCATGATTAGTCAAATAATAAAATGCCTGTTTTGCTGCTCTCTCGCTTAAACACCCAAAGACAAAACATGAGCTTTGGCTGAGTTCAGAAACCGGAACTGGTATCTACACTCTCCCAGAACAGTCCCTTGGCCACAGTAAAAGCCAAAGTCTTGATGCCAGACAAGCTTTTCTTTTCTTGCGCTGGGTTTTGGTATCCAACAAGAGAGCTGGTTAGTCGCGAGTCCCTCAGCTGGACTGAAGATTAACCGACTGGCACAATTGAACAACTTCCAGGCTGTTTCTTCTGAGCACTTTCTCTCCAGGAAGATTCACTTTTTCAGCGTTGCCTAAAAGCGAGCACACGCGAAGAAGAGTAAACGCTTGGTCTTTCCTGAATGAATCCCCCTCATTTATACGATCATCTACATTGCACGTTTGAAGATAATTGCTGAAAAATCGCAGAGTGTTATGGTGGCAAAATGCGAAAGACGCACAAACAAAGGGAACACACGAGCGTGTGGCGTAGTAACACACAAAACAACAAAGAAACAACCACAAAAGCTCAACGGGGAATAAACCGCAGACGGTATGAGTAAGAAACGAAAAAGAGTCATGACGGAGGGAAGGAAACTACAAAACAGAATACACAAAAAGCATACAAAGCAAGAAACTTCTGGCAGACGCAAGGAAGGGAACAGGAACAAATAAGAGCTAAACTAATGCTGAGGTAATAGGGATGAGTGACGCAACAGTTCCGCATTTTCCTTCTGGCTCTCTTGTGTCGATATAAGCTCCTAATTGAAACTGCCAGCAGGTGTGACCACAGGACGATTTGCCCGCAAACACGCTCTCTAGGATGCAGAAAAGAAAAGGTGGGCAACAAAAGAGGATCAAGACACAGACGGAGGAGTGAAAAACGTGCACGACTCAGTGGTGAAGATAAAGTGTTCAACTGATTTTTGTTTTCGGGAGTGGCTAAAATGGGGCCTAGTGGCGCACCAGGGCTGGAACTTGATCGTCATGATGGGCAAATGAAGCTTTTATGAACCATTTGAAGCAATCGGTTCAAAATGGTTTGAAGCTTCAAAGCTTCCGTGATAATGACATCTGGTGGCGAAAAAATACAACTGCAGTCAAATACGATCGAGGCTTTTAGACAGCGAAACATTAGAATGTATACACACACGGACGCAATGATTGGATGTCAACTTCTTTATAGTAAAAAAATATGTTTTTGTTTATTGTGTCAGTTTTTGAGTAAATAAAAAAAATCAAGATAAGGCTCATACCTTGTTTAATGTCAAGCTAAGAAATTATTTTTTCCTGAAGTCTTAAGTAAACCAAAGTGTTATAAATAAATATTTTTACATACACAAAGTAACAAAAACTATTTCACATCTCAAACATTTTTTTTTTAAGAATATTATTTTTCCTCAGTCTTTGGATTTAGATGGTTTCTTTTTAGGGTTTATTAGAGTTCATTTCGAGAATGAAACTGTTATTGCTTCGGACGTCACGTGTTTTTTTTCTCTCCAGACTGAACGGAGCGTCGGAACCGTGTGGCGAGGGAATTTCATTTCCGGGTTTGAAACGTGCGCCAGAGCTTCGGTTTCAGAGTGCCCATCACTACTTGAGTGATTTTGTGTACAGTTAGCTAGCTAGCTAGCTATCCGTACACCAAAACGTGGTTGGCCCCAAAAAGTGCTTCTTTTTTTGATTCGGCATTCCAACATAAAGATAGTGGCTTCATGCTGTTGTGCTCACTGTGGTGCCACAGAAAAGCCCTTCTTCGAGATTTTAATTTCTTTTTTTTTTTTTTACTCATTCAAATGTGGCCTGGTTGTTAACAATAGTCTTCTCGATGGATTGTCACATTTAGAAGCTACAATTATTTTCATTTTACACAGACTAAGTATAAAAGTGTATGCAGCAGATAATTCATGCCTTCATTTATGATTTAATAAATATCTGACTGACGCACAAAAGAAAAAAAGAACCGAAGAAAATGGAGAATACAATTATGCATGTGTCCTGGACCCCTGGAAACTCGCACTAAGGCGACTGAATATAATTCATTTGCAAACGAGTTGAGAAGGATGTAAAGCCCAATTCATCGTGGATAGAGACCACGAAAAGACCTTTTTTACTCCAATCTTTCACGCGGACAAAAAAGGCTGCGCCATCTTCACCCCATGTGAGAATTGCAGCTTAGAATCTGCATCTGGGGCAGAGGCACCCTGGCGAAAAACAAACATTCTCCATGAATGAATCGACATGTTTGCTTTTCAATGACTGCTCTTTCAAAGAAACGCCGCCGAAGAGGGCAGGGCAAAGTACGGCCAACCAAGTGATTGTCAGTTACTCTTCTGTCATCAGAAGATTTTCCAGTGCATTTTAATTTATTCTTTAAAAATAAAAAATGCAACTCAGTGGAGCGTGAATGGGGCCTATTCATAAGCTTCACAGTGGTGTGAAATGAGGTGAAAATCATCCGACTAAGAAGAGCCGGCAAGTCTTCCTCAAATGTCCGTGGAGGTTTTCTGAGGTGACCCAAACAAATCAACCTTTGAAAGGAGTCAAGGGTGAGTTGAACACACCAGGAAGCAAACGTGCATGCAGAGTTCTCCCTCTGACATGTTATTTTTGCAAAACTTTGATCCCATGGTTCCTTCCTACGGGCCCTGGAACCGGCAAGCGAAACAACAATACTACACACGGAGACACACAACTACAGTGACTAAGTTTACATGCTCTTTCAAAGTCATAAATGTTCCTTAACCAAGCAAAATTAAATAAATGGATAAATAAATATATATATTATTTCATATATATTATTTTTATTATTTATTATACATATATATATATATATATATATATATATATATATATATATATTAAAGAAATATATATTTTAATATTTTTGGGGGGGAGCACTTGGTTATTCAAGAGCAAGACCAAAATATTAGATAGCCGCAGCCCTAAGTCTCATGGATTTTCTCAAGAAATACGTTATATTTTCTGATGAGATGCTCAACAACAGAACTCAACGACACCTGGAGTAAGCCGTCCCGTTTGATAGCATCTGAGTGCTGTCGATTTATCAAAGTGACAGCAGGATGCAGGGGATCCAAGAGAACCACTTCCTCGCTAATGACTTACACAGCCATGGATCATTATCCGTCACAGCATAGCGCAGCACAACTGTGCACTGTAAAGCAAAATGCCGCATGGCCAAAGCCCCTCGGCAGCAACAGCACGGCAACGGATCCACGGCAGGAAAAATTGTGGAGGAGGCTGATTAGCTCTCTTCCAGGAGTGTTTCTTCAAAATATATCTCAAAATATTCATGAGGGCTATTTGGGCTGATTTGAAGTTACAAGTCCTTTTGGATTTTGTAGAGCCAGTATTTCCAACATACACAATTATATATATTAGATATCTATTAGATATAGATATTGTACTATGTGAGTTAAGCTTTCAGTTCCGGTTATTATTAAAAAATTGTAAAAAAAAAATAAATAAAAAAAATACTGAATTTGTATGTATTGATCTGCATCTTTCAAAGGGAAGCCCAGACTTCCCTCTCCTCAACCACTTTGTCCAGTTGGTCTTTTTCTGACCAGATTCCCGCGCCACTACATCCGACTCCTCTCAATGGAAATGGCTCTTCCCTGACCGCCTCCCAAATGATCGAGCTTTTCACCTTCAATTTCTGTCCGAGGGCATGCTGACGGAAGCGTGACAGCCAGTGCGACATACATACGGAAGTTTTTTTTTATGTCCTCCTCCAATAAAACCAGGCTAAGAAATTCTAAACTTGAACCAGCTTGAACTTAAACATCTTGAAGGCATTAACCACCGCACAAACTTTCTTATCAGTGAAGAACCAGTGATCTGTTAATGAGCTGTTACGACTTGTGTGCAAAAGTGCTGCCACAGTCGGTCATTGGATGGTGAGTTTGTCAGTTAAAATGAAAATATGCAACAATGCTGAGATGTGAAATACGGGGTTAAATGGAAATAGAAGACAAGCAGTGATCCATCTGTTATTTCAGGCCCCCAAAAAATTAGAGATGGCTTAATTGTTCAGCCAATTAAAATTCAGAGGGACAGAGGGAGAGATCAGAAAAGAGAGCGATGGCACAGCACGATGAGAGCCCCTGTGAAGAAAGTGTGATTTTGCAGGCCAAGTGTGAATGGTTAACAAGGCTGAGTGAGCGAGGTGAGAGAGGATTGTTCTGATGGGGCTTTGCGGCAGGTCCAGTGGGTGCAGAGTGGATGATCTGCGGAAAGGCGTGCATTTTGGAAGATGCAATTTCATAGCGACGGCTACAATGACGTCAGTATGAGCTAAGAGTAATGGCGCAATAACGTAAATGACCAATCACGGCTCACTTGTTTTCTGAAGCTGCGCAAACCTGAGCAACTGTGTTGTCATTCCGCTGGGACTGTATGTGAATTCAGGGGGCTTCACCCGAGCCCCTCATCCTAACAGTCACTCGAATCAAAGAGCGTGACCGGACACAGGGATAGATTAATTGCACTTTAATCCATTTCACAGAGCTCAATAACAATCCTGGCGCATACACGACAACGAAAATCGTAACCGCGCTCGTCCGCCGCTAACGGCTAATATTCTCAATACGTCCCAAAGTACCCTTTAGCTGTCCAACAATATGCCCGACATAAATTAATGTGACTACATGGACCCATTAGCTGCCCGAAAACATGCCTGTTGTTAAACACACAAATTAAACAGCAAACAAAGCAGTGATGAGCAATTTACAACACAAATGAAATCAGAATCACAATCAGAATGCCCTTGATTGTCATTGGACTCAGTGTACAACGAGACTGGAGAGATGCCCTCTCCAGTGCAATATAACAAATAATTGAGTTCAACATATCAATCACATGAATTAATGACTAAATAATTCAATAAAAAACAAATGTGAAATAATTAAAAAAAAAAAACACCTTATGTTGCAGTTCTGCAAGGTAAGGTGTGTGCGAGACGTCAGCTTGGAGATGGCTCTCGGGAAGAAATTGTTTTTTCAGGTCATGTTTCGATTAGTGGGCCTGCATAGAACAAATTATTGTCATGTTTTGGGCGTGACTTCCCATTTAAGGATCAAAAAGTTCAAATTGAAGGATCAAGATCCGAACAAATCCTCAATCCAGGTGCAAACGTTTGAGAATGATTTTATATTGAATTTTGTGCTGCTACTCGCAACTCAAGCATTGGATTTACAAATGCAAAAAATAAAATCTGCATTTAAGAAATAATCCATCCATTTTGTGTACCGCTTCTCCTCACTAGGTTCACGTGGGGGGTGCTGGAGCCTATCCCAGCTGTCTTCGGGCAGTAGGCGGGGGTCACACCCTGAACTGGTTGATCAGAAATAATATTTAAGCTAACTAGAAATCCTTAGTTCAAGGGCTAAAAACTATTAGTAGTATGATGACATTTCAAGCAGAACAAGTCATGGAAAACAAGGGAAAGACATTTCATACGTTTGCAAAAAAAAAAAAAAAAAAAAAGCTTCAGCTATGCAAACGGCTCCACTTGAGTGGAGAAGTTGCATTGCTGCTTTTGGGAGTTCGGTGTCAAAAAAAAAAAAATAGGAAAAAAAACGGATATGGTGCAGAAGCACCTGTGAGAATTGGCCCAAGGTGGGTAAAATAGTGTTAAAAGGAGATGAGTATTTTTTGCAGTCAAGGTACACCCAAAAAAAAAAGCGACAATGGCTGTGGGACATCGAACAAGCGAGAAGCCGAGCCCGGATTGTTTCTTTCCAAATGACCCCAGAGGAAACATGATGATATAAGCCTCGCTCATTGTGACTGCGTTTGCTCGTCCTGCGGGGTACTGCAACACTGGAACCTTTTTTTTTTGCTTCCATCGCACTTTTCCACCGAGACTGTCAGGGCTAATTCAATTATGCAGACACTTTGTTGGAGCTCGGCGTTACGTATTTGTATGCAAATCAACTTGTGCACCTAGCCTTTTGAATAGTAAACCATTATATTTGCATGTTGGAACACACAGATGGGTTCCCGTAATAGAAGCTAATGAATTGGATTATGGCGGGTATGTTTAATTTACAATTAATATTTAATGGCCGGAGCCCCACAAGGGGAGGACTTCTATTCATATTTCAAACGACAAATTTAAACATTTTGCATGTTTTAATCTGTACTAAATATTCTCTTTTATTCTAAACTTAAATCTTCTCAGCCACAGCAATAGACCTTCTTTGTAAAGTAATTCTCTTTGTTTTGTTTCACTGTGAATTTAAACTGCGAGTGGCAATTAAACACATTCAAGCCTCTTTTCTCTACCAAAATGCTGCTTTGTTGTTTCATAAGGAGAGTTGAGTGCACTGTCACTATCTTGTATCTCATATTTTTTGCTTGCAGTAAAAGCAAAAAAACAAAACAAAAACAAAAAACAAACAAAAAACAACAACAAAAAAAAACAGCTGGAATTGCGAAAATGTCAGGTCAATCATATCCCAAAGCACCACTGTTCTGTTGAGCAAAACTCTCACAGCTAAACTTACGTCATTTATTTCCCGATCAGATGAGTTTAGTTGTTGTCATTCTTGAGTTCACATTATTGTCTTTATCTAATCCTTCCACGTCCTCCTCCTCTGTCCCCCTCAACATTCTTCCCACCACCTCGGAGTTTCTATTTCGGCTGTGTTGAGCCGACCTTTTCTCTCCGTCTATCCATTGGAGATTTGGAGGACTCATCAAACACGACCTCCGCAGCATGGCCTCTTGCTTTTCTCGCCTTCTCTAGTCTCACTTTCTCCTCTCTCCTCTGTATGTCCTTCCCTCGCTCGCCTTTGTTCTGCTTGACATGGAGTGAGAGGGACAGAGGGTTGGGACCTGCAGCAGCGGGTGCTGCTGAGTACAGACTTTGATCAAGGAATAATCCAAGAAAGGTTGCTGACACTGATATAGCTCATCCTCAATTGAAATTGTGAACCGTAGTTTACTTGTTAAGTACACACTGTGGGCAAATAAATGATTCATTAATTCATGGAGTGGCACAGCAAATAGATTTGATTTCATGCAGGTGGCATGAGACATTCTTGAATTTTTTTCAGGCAGGAGAATGATATACCAGATTTAACGTTTAATTAAAATGGTAATCTCGTATACAAGTATTTGTTCTACTTTGGGATCTTTCTTTGCATATCAATAACATAGCAGTGTAACAATTTCAAATTAAAATGACCAGAAATAAGGGTTCCCTCCCTCTTGGTTAGTCCGTGTATGCGAGTGTATAACTAATCGTATTCATATTTTGGGAACAGAAGTAGTGATTTTATTTTCATTTGAAATTTGCATTGATACGTGATACTTCCGGTTTAGGCTAAGCGCTTTTATTTTGAAGGCAAACTTTCTGTTGAGTACAGTTCACACGTAAGGTAACTTAACCAAGAGTATGGCCAAGAGTTTCATGTTAAAAAACGAACATTTCTTTTACGAGCACCAAATCCGAAGAGGCTAAAGGTGTGTAAATGATGTATATAAGTATTTTGTGTTTGTAAATATTAAGTGTTGAATGTGAACTATGTGAACCAATTGTTTGTGTGTGTTTTGAAATGCGTTTCAGCTCTTACAGTGATTAGGTTCGAAGGTTACACGGTTATGGATAAGTGTTGCTAAAAAAAATAAACCACAAAATCATCAGTAAAGTCTTATCCTTGTTCGATGGGCATGCTACAGTGCGTGTGCGTGTCCTATACGCGCTGTAAAACTTGCTTTTGCTCAGAACAGTGGAAACGTGGCATAATGTGGCCTCAAGATAGAAAGTCTGGGTGTTTTTTTTTATTTTTTTAAGACCAAAATACGGTAGAAATCTCTGAGTATGCCTGCTTTGTTAAAAATGTAATGCTTTGGTGTAAAAGGAACTGGTCGGTCACAAATTTGCATGCTGATTCATTTCTGCCAATTACTCTACATTGTTTCCGTGAGCTCAATATTATTTTACTGCATCACGCATAGTTCTAAAACCTTTGAAAAAAAAACTTTGGCAGGATTATTAAACTACAATAGTTTACGAACAAGAATGACCAGCAATGGCAGTTCTAGTGTTAAGGAATTTTTTCTGGTCGTTGTGAGTTCGGACTTCCATCCGCACGTTTTTTGATCAATCAGTATATGATAGCAACAAATCCAATAATACCAATTTAAAAGACGAGATATTTGGTAACTCAAGTGAAAAGTGGAGTTGTTTAAAATTGAACAGGTCCCCCCCTCAACTTGTGTTTCATATCATTGAAACATTTTTATTCCAGCAAGTTACTTTGCAAAGTAGAGATGAATAATGTGCTGTTCTCGCTGCATAATCAACAAAAGAGAAATCAACATTTTTGTCTGCATATATTATTTCCCATGACTGTATAAGTAGTTGTACTTTGAAACTCTCCAAGGTTGCAAAAGTTCTCAAATTTTACAGAAATAATTGGCGGTGGCAGCAGCTCAGTTCATAAAGGACTTAGCTTTGGACCGGCGGGTCAACTGTTCGAATCCCACCGTGGATGAAAAATAGATATATGGAAATTGAGGTTGTCTGCGCCATGAACACTCTTAAGATGCCCTTGAACTTTGAACCCCTCCAAACTTAAGCTCAGGAGTGGCGTTTGCACAGCTCATCATTCCCAAATCTCTTTTCTTGTGTGTGGTTTTATTCTCTGTTTGGTGTCATTTCATGTAAGGAGATAGTAGAACCTTTTCACCATGACGTCAGACGTGCTTTCGGGTGGCAGAAGCATTAGTCGCCTCCAAAGGCACGATTAGGAAAGAAATATTTACATGTCATTTGACCCAAGTAGAGCGATTGAGAAAGCAGACTGAATGGCTGGAATAATGTTTGCTGTTGTCTCTACCGCTCTAGTTTGAAAGTGTGAAGGGTCCGAATGGCTTTGAAGTGGGCTGTAATTAAGTTTTGAACAACCAAGTTGCTCCAAAAATAGAGGTGTTGAAAATTGTGAGCTAGTTAACAAGCATTAACAAATATTGCTACTGAGATTAATGGCACAGACGTTCCCTTTTAATGCTGGAATGAAGCTTCAAATTTGCTTCATGAACCAGCTGCTGTATTTTTGAGTCCTCTAGATGGCACTGTTGCTTTCAAAAATGGCAATTGATTGTGTTTTCAGTCCAATGTGGAACAGAGAGTGCCATCTAGAGGAGTCCAAAAATACTACAACTGCTTCACGAAGCACATTTGAAGTTTCATTTACCCATCACTACTGGAATGGATAGCGCTCTTCGCAGCTGATGATAAGATAATTGGTGGAAAAAAATCAACTCTGTAACACGGTGAAAAGCAAATTACTCTTGGGTAAAAACATGAAAAAAACTATTCTATTGCCTTATATTACTACGTTAAGTTTAGTTTTGTTCATGACCTCAAAGAACGTAAATGATCCTTTTTTATGTTTTGAAATCATATCCAGGGTGACTGCAAAAACTGGCGTGCTCGCTCCCTCCTAAAGTAAAGGAAAACTTCCACTCAGCTCCCATGTTATTTTAATATCAAAAACCACACAGCCAAACACTAGCAGGCATGTATTTCTGAGTTTGTTTATGCACAGCACAAACAAAATAAATGCCGACTCAGACAAAACGTGCCTGATGAGTCCTGCTGAGATTGGTTAAAAGCCGGTAAAGATGTAAAGCAAGTCGAGGACGAGAGGAGAAAAGAGGGTGAGGAAAGGATGTCTGTCCCCCGCTGAGCTGCAGGCTCCGAGTCAGGATGGAGCACAGGTGAGTGCTGGCCCAGGTGAGGTGTAATTTCCCGTTCATAGGGTGTGTGGGCTTTGCACCTGCAGGGAGACATCCTGAAACACAGCTGCTCACCCTCACGCAGGAAAAGACACCAGCTAGAAAACATATTATTAACTCACACTTTCTTTTTTTCTTCACAGCAACCAGCGTCTCGACATGGCAGAAGCATATCTGAAATCAGCATTTGTAGACCCCCCTCACCCTAGACCTGTGCCGCCAGTGGGATGATTTAAAAAGTATAATAATCATAATAATATTTAGCTGTGCACCGATAACCAATTTGTATTGGAAAAACTGTTTGGATTTAACTGAATCCAATTGAATTGTTACATTTTAAAATGTACCGTCCTTGAAATGCATTCCACTCCAGGTAGAGATAAATATTTTCTTTTAGAAAAAGATGCACACCAGGTAAAAATAAAATAAATCGGTTTCATCTTGTTGATGATTTGTTGTTTCTTTGAAATGAATTACAGTTTGGGCTTTGGAGAGATTCTACATGTTGCATATGAATAAACGTTACGTAATTCCAGTGAACTGAACCAAATCAAATACCATTCCAAAATGGTATCATAACTCAAGAATCGAGATATGTATCAAATGATCGTTTATTGGAGGGCTACATACCCCTAATACTAATACCAATAATAATGCGGCCGGAGGTTTTTGCCAAGTTCCTGCTCCCTTGATCCCAGTCGGACGGCCATTCATCATACACAATTATTAATTATCGGGGGTTTCTCTAAATTGATGCCCTCTCGAACTGAGTCAAATTACCCTTAAACATGCACATTCATCTCATGGGCGACAAAAATGCCCCCAAGTAATTTGGGCCTGGGGCTGTGGACGCCCCCCACGCCCACAGGACGATGCCTCTGCACACACCCGCCAAGAACCGATTAGCATTCATCATCCATTTATCCGTGTTAAATGTGCTTTTAATTCATTCGGAAAAAGCTGAAGTTCATAATTTCACATGTAGAATTATTATCAAAATTGACCTGCAACATATTCGGTGCCTTGAAAATGAGGGTGAAATGCCGAGTGGGGCCCTTTTAGCGCTTGTGCGCAAGTGATTTTTGCAGGAGCATATGTTTAGCGACGAGTTTTATCCTTTAATGCGACAGAATTTGGCTCATCAAATGATTATTACGTTTAGTTCCATCCCGAATTGGTTGATCCCCTGCTGCCATGTTTTACAAGAGGCAAGAGGATACCAAATGAGGGTACTGCGTCGCCCGCTTTGCAACGCTTTTGACTATGCGGTGAATATTGAAGCAGATCCATCCACATGATAAAATTGTGACTATTGATGGGCGGGCTAGCGACGATAGCACATCGGGGAAGTCTGTAGGAACATCAATCGACAATGGCCCGAGGTGGGACTGAATAATTCACTGAGCGAGGAAGCGCTATGTGCTGCTCAGGGAGACGATCTGCAATCTGCCACGAGGCCGCTTGCCTGCGCTAACTTTGATCATTTCCTCTATCAAAGGGGAAAACAAGTTCAACAATTAATTCAAGTGAATTTGGAGGCATTTATTGAATATATTTGAATAGATTTTTGCTAAGTATTGCTCTTTTGGAGATTAATGATGAGCGTTTCGGACAGACCTCTGCCACAACCCAACGTTTAGGAAACAGTAACGAAGAGTAGTGAAGGGTAAATGGCGCTTCAAATCGGCTTCATGAAGCAGTTGCAGTATTTTTGGACTCCTGTAGATGGCACTCTCTGTTCAACATTGGGCTGAACGCACACTGACATGCCATTTTGAACCCCTTTTTTTAAGCCGACGGTGCCATCTAGAGGACTCAAAAATACAGCAGCTGCTTCATAAAGCAAATTTGAAGCTTCATTTTCCCATCACTAGGAGCGAGGTACGGAGTTGACTACATGGACTAGTTACACTTTCAAAACCCATTTTTTTTTATTTGCATTCTCTTTTTATGATGTTTTCTTACAATAGCGTGTCATTTTATGTGATAACGTGTAACAGTATGGTGGCATTTCCTTGGGAGGCTGGAACGGATTAAAGGGATTTCCAATCATTTCAAAGCGGAATATTGCTTTGAAATATATTCAATTTTATTTCTCGACCGCAAGCCCTGCGTACTGCTTTTTGTTATTTCCATTATCATATGACCTAACTTGTTTTGGACTATTTGGGGGTTACAAATCATTTGAAATGACGCAGAACAATGATAAATGAAGACTTCCACGTTTTACTGCTAACATTTTGTTTTATTTTTGTATCCATCACATCAGGATTGCAACTACTGGGCACTATTGCAAAGGCCACATTTTTTTTTTTTTTGCTGTTTTCCTCACCTGTCCAGCTTTCTCCAATCACTGGAGTTGTTCTATTTTGGAAATTTGTATTTGCGTCGACTCAGCATTATGTACCGCTGCTGTCTAGTTGAGGTTGCCATGTTTGCTACATTTTCAGCCCATTTGCTTTCTCGGCATCAACATATTTAAACCCAAGGACAGAAGGCTGTTCATACCGTGGCTCAAATTCATTCATACCTTAAGAAATAGTCAGGAATTTATTCAAATTCACATGCACGAGAACAAAGAATCTCAGCCAAAGTATTATTTACAATATTCACTAAAATGATATCTTTAGCAGAAACGTGGCAGGCAGAACATGGAAACATCCTTTGTATTAGGTGGCAGAGAGTACATAACCTGCAGATCTCCTTATCCTGCTTTTTTTTTTAATGTAAAAATGAATACATTTGCATGTTGGCTCAATAAAGATGGGGACGCCCTCCACTCGAATATGTAATATTCACACATACCACTGACACACACGGATAATGAGTCAAGCCAGACTTCAGGTGGGAGGAGCTCAATTTGAAACTCAATTTGAAGATGACAGACTCGTCGGGTTAAGAGAAATGTGGAGGAGGCTTCGCACTTGCGATTGGTTGGGAGGTGTGAAACCGGGTTACGCAACACAATTGACATTGGATGCAAGTGCAAGTGGAGCCCAAACACACACACACACACACACTATAGCCTTACAAAAGTCGCCAACTCACCTCTCAACACACACACACACGATAGTCTTACAAAAGCAAAGGCCTGCCTACCCCAATTAGCTGCTGCTCAAGGTCACTGAGTGTCAGCGTGTGTTGCAAAGAGATAAATTTCCCATCAATGGGTGAGCACCTGTATTTGACTGGATAAGGACTAAGTTACTTTTAGACATAAACAATGTAGCAAGCGCATTGTTTTTTTTTTGTTAGCTTCCTTAAATTATGCAATATTTTTGTATATTAAATATCAAAGAAAAGGTATTTGGGTGTCCACCAACGAGGGTTCACTGTACGCTATTTGAGATCATCACAGCAATCCATACGGCATGTTTCTTTCTATTTATTTATTTTTTTCGTTGTCATTATTTTTCCATTTAGGTCTAACTTTATTTGTGGTAATTTGTTTTCATGTGAAAATACACTTCTTTCTTTTATTGCGCATATTTTCCACCCAATCATGCCCATCCCTTTTTTTTTAATATCCCACCATCTCTCTCTATTCTATCCCTCCTCGTGATCTGATCAGAGAGGAGGAAGAATGGAGGAGGAAGTGTGAATCAATAGATTCTGCAAACTGGGTTAGAAATCAATGTGAACAGGTAATGAAGTCATCATGCGAACGGGCGTACAACAAACACAACGTCGGGCAGCAGCTCGGTGATGTGTTTTTTGAGGATTCCGTTGTGTCCGGGAACAATTTGTACAGAATGTTTGTGTCTTGGAAATAAGATGATTACCAATGCATTTAGTCTGTTGGAGAAAGCTATTGAAAGCCGAACGGGCTTTCAAGCAACATCCTCTCATTTGACGGGAGACTTCAAAGAAAGGAAGTCGTAATAGGAGGCCTCTTATTGGGGACAACAATATCGGAAAATTGCATGCAAGGGACATGCATGTTGTTTTCTGTTGAAAATAAATAGAGGAGGGGGGGGGGTAAAAAAATGATAGAAATACAAACCATGTGCTGTTGCTTTTCGTTTTATTTGACACTGGGACAATTTGACACAGCCTTGGCACTTTGGGCAAGAAACTAAGTGTTGAGCTCATAAATTCCATGAATATAAAAAGTCGACACACCCCTGTTCAAATGCCAGGCTTTTGGTGGTGTAAAATAATGAGGCCAAGATAAATCATTTCAGTTTTGTTTGGGAGGGCTAATGAAAATTAACAGATGGAATCATGTGGTTGCACAAGTGTGCCCATTCTTTTTTATAAGGCTGAGATCAGAATTAACCAATCACATTCAAACTCCATGTCACATGGGAGTCAGCACACACATGCTACCATTTCAATAATATACCAAATGAAATAAAAGACTCTCTCTTTTAACTGGGGGGAAAAAAGTTTGATTCCGTTTTTCTCACATTCTTTTATAATCAGTCGTTTAAAAAAAAAAAAAAAGGGAGGTGGTACAAAATGCTTCTCCCAATGCACTCGCAAACGTTGCTGACCTCATATCTAAAATGGCCATTGATATCATATACTGATGGGTTATAAATTTGTAATAAATTTATGGTGGTGAAGCATCAGTTGCTCCACGACCCATCCCAGTTAAAAAAAAATAAATAAATAAATAATTTAAGAAAAAAAGTATTCTTGTAAATGGCAGTGAATTAAAGTGCCAGTGATTTATCCCAAATACATTTCAGAGTCCAGAGTGCACCTCGCCAACTGCCTGAAGATGGCTGAGATATGCTCCAGCACGCCCGCAACCACTCGTGAGGAGAAGCGGATCAGATATTGGATGGGTGGATGTTCTAGAAAGGCCCCCTTGACATTTTTTGCTTCCTAGAAGAAGCTATTAGCGCTAATTTTGATTTCAAAATTGTCTAAAAATCAGTTTATCCTGAACACACACCAAAAAAATAAAAACAGAAAGCGAGGGAACAAAACAGACAAAGCTGGAAAGGGAGACTGAGGATGGAAATGATTTGACGTGGAACGAGAAAAATAAAAGTGAAACTCGAAAGAGTTGTGGTGAGGTGAGCTCTGTTATTTCTCGATGGGCCGGTGCGAAGTAGCTCATACCGAGGCCTCTGGCACCACATCACTCCAAACAACCTAATTGCACTCCGACGGGAGCGGAAAAAAGCCTTGTACAGGCCCAAAGGATTTCTGCATAAAAACAGCGCCAGAAACGAGCAACCTCATGTTGCAAAACCACATCACACTTTTCTAGTCTGCAGGAGTCCGAAATGTCTAAAACACCTTCTACAAAGGTTAAAACATTATAAAATGTATTCAGATGAGCGAAGCTAAAACCAAATATGAATAACAAGAGATTAAGATGCGAGTCATTCACATGTTAACTCGGGTCAAATTGGATCCAAACTGTGAAAGAATAAAGCGGAATAACTGGCGTGAAACAATTTCCAGCATCTTCTGCCACTCATGTGACCCGAATGATTTACACCGGGGTCAGGTGGGTCAACAGATCATGTGACCTCGATGACTCTCAAGGTATTAACGACCTCACATGAAGTTAAATTCCTGGGAATTTCAAATATATGACGGATGTCAGGCGAGAGGTCCTCAAATAAGTCTTGTCACGTGCAGAAAGCGCGATTAAGCGTAAAGACACTTTTATGCTGTTAGGTGAAGTTGGGACAGAATTGGTTCGTACTGATTCCATTGTATGCACAATAGTCAGGTGTTATAATAAGGCAAAGTATCCTAGAATGGATATAAAAAGTCTACACACCCTTGTTTGAATGCCAATGACTTTAAAACTTTTCCAACCAATAATGGGATAAGTTACCTTAACAACACACAATTGTGGAAAAGATGAAACTTCAAGAGGGGACTTAAAATAAACTATTAAGATAATGTGGTTGCACAAGTATGCACACCCTCATGTAACTGGGGAGGTGGCTGTGTTCAGAATGAACCAATCACATTTAAACTCAGTCAGCGCAAACATGAAAACATTTGAAGTGCCTTTGATTCAACTTCAGATGTTCTACTCGGGTTTTCCTGACATTTTTTTTTCTTTCTTCATTTTTGCTTGGTGCTTGAACACTATTTGCTACCGTTTGTAATTCCCTTTCACCTTGACTAAGGTCTATTTTAAGCTGAAGAAAAACAGCCCGAAAGCACTGAAATGCTTCACTGCAAGTGAAAAGTGTTGTTTGTGCGAGTGTTAAAAATAACTTTTGGAATTATTGCCAAAAAGTGCTACCTTGGTTTTATTAGACCATAACACATTTTGCTGTTTTCAATTTCTTGCATTATTTTGTCATTTCTTCCAATCCGATCCCTCTAATTCGGTGGATGCCCCTTGTGGACCAAACCTCCTTCTGCAAGATGTTTTGGTGTAGGCAGTGCTTCTCGATTATTTTGTGTTACCCCCCCCAGGAAGAAGAAAATAATTCGCACCCCCCTAGAACCACCCACTCTCCGCTGCAACTATAAATAATCGCATTTTTGTTCCAAAACAAACCTACACCGTGGAGTTAATACTCGCTGCGCACAATGGGCAATGAGAGCGCCACTGCCACCTACTGGAATTGATGTGGAACTACACTTTCTTGTAGTACGGCGGGAGAAAAAAAGCATGTTCCCCAGGTTAACACGCAGCCCCCCTCAGCATCGCACTGCGCCCCCCCCCTTACGGGGGGCCGCACCACTATTTGAGAAGCTAATAACCAACTGTGTGTTCCTCCAGTCGATCACAAAGAGGAACCAAAGTTTGCCATATGGCCCATATGCAGAAAAAGTGTGTTTGGCCTAGAGAGGAGGTAAAAGGGCTGGCGTGGGGAAGAGTGGAAGGAAATATGAGGCAGACTGGCAAAGACAGCCCCGCGGTTACTCATTAATTCTTGCCGTCATGCCCGGCACACACAGACATCTGTGACCTGCGGCGGCTGGCACAAGCCAATGTCTTTGGGTGAACGTACGTATGTATGAATGCATAGTAGGGCTCGTGTGATCTCTGGGTTTCGGCTTTCTGAATGACATTTTTCAACATCAACGTCGTCGACTAATATTTAACTTCAAATAAGTGCTTGATAAGTAGTCAATGGAAATTTGCCCAAAGCACTTCGTATTTCCCCTTGGCAGGCCTCTCGAGGGGCATTAAAAAGCCAAAGAGCAGAGAGCTTGTATCCGATAGATAAACTGACGGCTTGCAAGTAGGCAATAAATATTGATATGTGCTATTGGGGAGCCCCGGAGTTAACATTCTAGAGATGGAAAAGCGGGAATCCAATATTTATATTGAACTTTGTCATACAGTGTACACTCATGAGAAAAAGTTTAGGACACAGACTTTTGGATAAAATGCACAATAACCTTTAGAGGTGAACATATGACTTTCTCAAACCTCTGAAAGAATAACTATTTGAACATTTCAATACTTTTTGGTGAACTTTGTTTTGAGCTGAATTCAAAATTCTCAACAGGTTTTTGAGCCGTGAAAATCAAGAATGAGTAAATTAATTTTAAAGATAAAATCATGGTTTGTATAATTTGTTGTTCTGGGTAAATGTAAATTGTCGTGGAATAATCCAACATGATTCCTCATGTTGTGCACACAGCCAAATGCCATTCATTGAATTTGTACTTAGATAAAATGATGAAAAAAACCCAAAAACAATCATTGCAAGCGAATGGACTATGTGCGAATCTAATATGGGAACAAGATGGTTAGTTTTAAACAAATAACCTCAACTGCGTCATTTTTCGTATCGCTTTTCAGTGCTCCTTATGTTGGTTTTTCACTTTTTTTTTGTTCTGCAATATCCTGTTGGCGAGCATTTGTTGTTTCTTTCTTGACTGCTTCTCTTCCCTTTAATTCGTAGTTTCAGCTGTGACGTTTCAATCTTGGCATTCACAGTGTCTCGTACTAAGACACACGCACGCACATCACGTTTACATTTCAGGACAGAATGCGCTCCACTAGAGAGGGTTACAAATGTCTTTCTCTGCAAGTGAACGGGGAGGTCGTTGATTTAGTTTGAAGCTAATTAGTATGAATCAAGATAGCTTGGCGTCCCCCCAGGGTGCCATGCGCTGTCAGGCTTTCCCTCAGACTCTCTACGTCCTCCTGCAGCATTCTTTCTTTCCTTTCTATCGTCACATATAAAGCAGTCGGTGCCAAGGGAAACTCTGAGCACTGGATCGGAAACTATCGTTCGCCTGAGTTTGTCACAATTGAATCCGTCCCATCTTTCATTAAAGTCTAATTGAAATTAATTAACATGCATGATTTGATTCAAGGGCCCGTTCATAAAAAGCTTTTGTGGAGCCACTTACTGGTCGCTTTAAGAGAAAGCGGAGACTGATTAAAAT
Organism: Idiotropiscis lumnitzeri; assembly: GCF_059441095.1. Lineage (NCBI taxonomy): Eukaryota > Metazoa > Chordata > Actinopteri > Syngnathiformes > Syngnathidae > Idiotropiscis > Idiotropiscis lumnitzeri. The sequence continues at coordinate 29,102,517 of NC_142395.1, read as the reverse complement.
ATTTGTGGTAGCTGCTGAGCTGCATAAAAACGACAGCTGTAAAAAGCTTGAGCCCACTGCTCGTATGCAGTGGTGCTTTGAGCTTGAAAGACGGCATTGACGGCAGCGACACCCTGTTTGCGCGTAAATCGGCACACGTGGATTCACATATTTACATTTTGGTAACATTTTTTTTTTAGATATATACATTTTTGGGGGCAGGGGTTGTTTTTTTTCGTGATTTCCTCCATTGTCACCTAATTCTCATGAAAATGCTGTTGAACAGTTATCAATGTACGACTACTAATAATTATTAATTTGAAACGTGCCCTCATTTCAAAAAGTGAGCACCTGCCCCTCGAAAGATCTTTGCATTCCTCTGCAGTAAATAGTTGCACTAACTAAGAGTCAATCATAATGCGTCGATGACGTTTGTGTTACCCCACGATAATAACATGAAACAATGGAATCTTTGACCAATCACAATGTCATACCTCCTTGACACCGATAACCTCTCACTTTGTTTATTTGCAAAATTCTTGAGCAAACCCTAAAGTCTCCACAGGGGGTGCAATTTATATTTCATGATGCCAATGGAATAGCAATTCACAAATTATTTATTTATTTTTAATGAAATGTGGCTGCACATAATCGCACGTTCCAGAAAGCACCATTGGCAATGCATTTAAAAATTCATCTCATTTCAGGGGTTAAGTACCCTTTGTGAAAACGGCATGCAGCTCTTAGAATCAATTTTTTATTTATTTTTTTGCACTGTACTGGCAAACCTCACGGTTGGATCGGCACAATCGGCAAAATGTAATTACACAATAACAATTTGCATTCCATCCGCGTGTGTTGTCGTAGGCGCAATACGTTTCAGTTAACTTTGCAGTACGCTGACTAAGTCTCAGTCTACCTATTGTTCAGTCTTGTTCGACATACACAACAACACGGTGGTCTAAAAATCTAAACGCACACTCCCTCGTTCCCGTCGCAAGGCAAACACATACGGTATTTTGATGCAGCCCCTAAGAAAGGTTTTCCCCAACCGTTGGCAGCAACTGCACCTTTTGTGTCTTCGTTTAGCGCATTTATCTCGGCCTTGTTCGCTCTTTGCTGATGAACTGGTGGAAGATCGAACAATTGTTGTCTCTTGAGGCTCTCGCAGTGAGAAGTGATTATGCTTTAAAGGGTTGTTTACTCTCTACTTGGATTTTGTGTGGGAGTTGCCTTGGCACTGCTAATGCAGATGCTGCAAACCTGACAGAATGACTACAAGGTCAAAGGAACGAGAAAGAAAAAAAAGCACTGCGGAACGTCGGCAATGGTCTCTCCTGAATAAACTCAATGCAATCAACGCAACATTGTTAAGGAGACGCTATCTCCAACTTTAATTTTCAGCTCTTATTTGTTTTTATGAGCTTTGTAGTAAAGACATTATTTTTGCCTTCGTAAACACATTCTCATCGCCATTAATCTTAGTTTGCGTCCTTAACTTGATTCAACATATGTGGTCTGTGTGTTTGTTGTTGCGCTGCATCTGCTTGCTTTTTGTGGACAAACTCCCTCCAGTCTATGGCACCGCGGCTCTTTATAGCAATATCATGACCGATCTGTTAAATAGCCATTACATTTGCAGTTTATTGTAGTCAGGCTCCCTGAATCTCAGAGGGCTTTTTTTTTTTCCTCCAAAGGAGGCAATTACGTCTCACTGGCTCCTTTATTTTCTTTAATACTGCAGAGGTCTCAGTTTAGTCTCCTAACTCTGCCAACTCCATCTGTCCAACCCATCTGGCTCATTACCTTGACTCAGACCTGACAACTTTTATTATTATTATTATTTTAATTTTTAACGCGCACACTAACAGGGCATCGCATGTCTGGTACTAACCGAGTGGATCATTAATGCTAATGAATCAAGTGATTTAAGATTTTGATCTTAAATGAAGTCAGGGGAATAGATTGGGAAAATGCCCTGAATTAATAATTCAACCTGTGAAAGGTGTGTGAGGAAAAGATCTTGGAAGAATGCAAACATTTGTGATTGTAAAATAGTTCAAATAAATAAGTCCAATCAAATGTCGGTAATCCACAAATGATAATCTTACAAAATTAGGAGTTATTACATTTTTACTTGTTTACTGGGTGTCTTTGGGCTGGAAATGGCAAAAAACAAAATCATCCAGCATCAGGAAGTGCTTTTACGCAGACTATTTAATTTTTGAATTACGAATTTCACACAGAATTCACATTTTTATCGAAAAATTTGAGCTTGCTCAATAGACTTCTCTGAGGACGCTAAAGATAATCAACCACTAAAACAAAACAAATACAAAAAAATCAAGGTACAGCTTTTTTTTTTGCAAAACAGGGTATAATTAGCTTAGTAGCATAGTTGCCTAAGTCATATTTGGAAAATCCTTGGAAAACCCCCCCCAAAAGATTGCATTATTTTTATTAATACTGTGACAATAAATGTAAAAAAATGACTCGGCCAATTATGCTACGACTTTAACTAAATTTGAACATTCATAGATAACCATAACATCCATTCAACATTTTTTTATACCGCTTACCCTGTTCAAGGACGAGAGGAGCCACCAGCAAAATGCAGACAATAACCAGGATTGGTCGCCTGCCCATCAGAGTGCACACATCGAGATAGACAAGTGTCTATGTGTATCGGTACACTGTCACTGGGTTGGACCTGAAACCACACAAGTCAATTCAGTGAAATACCAATTATCATTTTGAGCAAAGACAATCTATTTGCCGGTGGAAAAACCAAGATAGAAAAAAAAAATGGTGGGGGGTAATCCAAAACACTTTTTGAAATCATTTAAATTGTTGAGATGAATACAATTTAACACCTTGTTAAACATATACAGGCTGACAGATCTGTCTCACAGAAGGATGTCATTGTTGCGGACAAAGTTGGTTTATGATCCTCATTACAGCAACGTAGCTCTAGTAGGGTAATGCTCCCTCGTTTTGGAAGAAACAGCAGATGTGGGCCGTTTCCCCACCTTATCTCATGTCTTATACAGTGATTTGCCTGATAAATTTGGGATCTGTCGTCTCCCCCCCACGACATTCACGCCCACCACACTCATATTAAATATGCACACCACCACCACCACCAAATACGAGCGCTGCCGTCTGTTCGAAATTCTCATGCAGCGCTGACATTTTGCTTCTGCTGTTTCACATTTCCTGATATCAACGGAGATAATTGTCACTCGCTACCGATTCTTTTCTACAAGGTGACAGGTACCATAGCCCCTTTCAACCATCACATATTATCTGCCGTGTGTCTTCTCAGAACAAAGACTGCTGAATTAAAAGTCACATTCATTGACAGGACGGAGCCTAAGTCTAAACCTTTGCTTGCGGGGCGGTGACATTCTCTCAATTCATGGGCAACAACATTTGCAGAGGACGTCGCTCGCTTAGTGCATGTTTGTGATCCGACGGTTATTTGTGTGCATTTAAAAAGTGAGCGGAAATAATTAAATATCCCCTACAGGAACTATAAAGAATTCACCCATTCATCTTTTTTATTGCCCTGAAGTCTTGGCTCTGGGACCAGAAGGTCAGTGCTTTCAGTCCTGTTTTCGCAGTGGCGAGCCGTGCATTTTCCACGTAGGCCTTCAGTAAAGTCCCACTTAGTCACGCTTGAATGAATCCCCTTCATTTCCGACACCGCGGCTGGACAAATAATGTACAGAAACACACAGTAGTGAGTGAGTGTTGGACGACCTAGCGTCTCTTGAAAGCGCCGTCTTTAAAATAGCCTCGCAAGCGCATCTGCAATTAAATCCACACTTTTCCCTCCTTTGGCCACTTTGGTTTAAAAAAAGCAAAAATATATTCGTCCCATTCAAGATGTACAATCGGGACTGTCCTAGCGAATCAGTGCACGGGACAAGAATCGGAAGTGACAGAGAGGGAAAAACTGTGAAAATTGAAACTTATTCCTCAAGAACTAAATGACCTTTGCTCATTTTCACATCTCCTCTACGGACATAACGGCTGGCTGGATAGAAGAGCAGGAAGACAAAGTAATCACTCTTGTTCACAAAAGACCGCCGTTATTCAACATCACCCTCAGAGGCTATGAATTGACTATCGCCCCCGATGGCATGGAGGGGTACTACTTCTTACTTTTTGGATTGGTGTGTAGAGGCCTTAATGGGTAGCTACAACTTTCAGCTTATCACTTGTTCCGAAAGAGTAACCCATTTCATAACTCATTACTGAAAAAATCTTTATATAACGTTTAAATATACAGAAAGTAATGCCAAGTATTACGAATACATCAAAGGCAAGAGCCACACGTTGCCCTTGCCGCATGCGTGCGTATCAATGTTGTCATTGCTTGACCTCCACATCGGCTGTTTTGCCCCATTAGCAAGATCAATATAGCCACGTAATGGCTTTCGACATAAAGAGGATGAGTCAAAGCATGCACAGGGATTTGGAAATGAGGAAAGGTTCCATTGCAAAGATAAGATTATTTTCCCTTTATTTTTTAATTACTTTCCTAAAGAATCTGATTATAACTATCGTCAATATTTTCCGTTCAGGAAGCCCCTTCATGAAACAATGACGGTCAGCAAGTATCCATGCCTACAGTTTCAACATTGTTGACATTTTCAGACGGATTATTACAGGTGTAGAGAGGAGCATATAGTATCAATAAGTTCATTCCATTTTGTAAAAGAGGCAAAGTAATAATAAATGATACTCAACTCATTATTTTGAGGCGTGTGGTGAGCCGATGGATTTTGCCTCTCTATATTGGCGACTTTTGTGCAACGTATTTTGATGTTTGGTGCATTTTTAATGGCTCCTACGAAACAAAAGAATCTGCTGGTGTGGAGCCAATGACCCTTGGGCTATGTTTGAAGTATATACATGATTGATTTTTTGTCATAACAAATCTTCAAAATGCTTTTGCAAACTTTGCATGCCAGCCCTGGATGACCAAATGACCTGTGACTGGAATTCTTGCAATAAGAATTAGATAACTAAGGGGGATTTTATAACATTAAATAAAGAGTGCAAAAATTTTTGTTGTGATTTGTTGTCATGTTCCAGGCATTTCAGTTGTAGTCATAGTCATTTGGACGAAAATGCGTATTAATTTTTGTCACATTTAGTCATTCCTATTTGTGATAGTTTTAGTCTAGTTTTGGTCAACGGAAATGCAAAAAAAAAGTTTTAGTTTAGTTTTCGAAAATGGATTTTACAAAAATTCAAAAAGGTATGAGTCCGTTTTAGTTAAAAATAGGCATACAAGGTTTCCACCCAATAGGAAAGACTTTATGATCGACTACTAAGGATTATTTATCACAAACTGATAAAAGTGGTAACAGTGGAATCAATGCTTATTGCTCCAAAAGAAGCTGAGAACCAAAACAAAATTTCATGTGGCAACTCTTGTGGCTTTAAAACGACATAAACAAAATCAAAACGTTTTAACAACATAGACTCGTAGTAGACTCGTTCTATAATACAGTACCACAAGTCCAAACTCTATCAAACACGTCATGCTTACTTGTAACAGCTTGCTGTTATCAGAACCAAGTAGCTTACCGATTGTCGCAGTCGCTGTGCTCCGTCAAAGGAAAGCGTGTCAGTGTGTGAGCCGCGACGAAAGACCGCAGACGTGTTCACGGTTTGTCGTGCAACGGTGTGTGCGCGGCGCATGCGCACTGGGTGTCTTCTTGGTGGTGGGCGTGTCCACACGAAAGATATGTGGCAGTAGCGTAGCATTTTTTTAAAGACAGATTACACGTACTGTAGGAAGGAATGTCATAGATTCTGAACACATGCTAACAATTTCCACCCATCTCGTCTCGTCAACGAAAATTCACGTACCTCACGTCATGTTTTCGTCATCTGAGATCCGCGTTTAGCTCGTCATCGTCTCTTTGTCGTCATGAAAAAAAGGGGCGTTAACGAAATATTTCGTCATCGTTGTCGTTGTCGTTGTCCAAGCCTTGGACCCAGTTTGATTTTTGACCTCGTCTTTCTGCTTCATGTTTTTGGATACCATTGCCTTCACTTTCCGCCTGCCCATACCAAACCCAGCTAGTTTATTAAACAGTGTGTGTTTTTTTTTTTTGGGAACTGTTTTGCGCCTCTCAGTCTGGCATTTACGTCATTGCAATGCCCATGACATGGATAAGTATTGTTTGAGGTGATCCTCCAAGCTCAAACAAGTGTCTTGATGACTCACTTTGTTTTTCATCACAACTCTTCGAATGACGCATTGATGCACTCTGTGGTTGGAAAGTAAAGTTTGTTTGTTTTATAGAAAAGATCATATGAGTTACCGTGGAATATCATTCAAGGTGAGAAAAAAGATTAAGAAAAGAAAAGCAATTTACCTTTGGGTAGGGGAAAGCATGCAGAGGTCATTTCTGTTTATCTTTCAGCTGACAGACTCCCAAATATTATATATGGTTTTGTTGCTGTAAACAGTTTAAGTCCGCTAGTTTCAGACTTTCAGTTCAAAGGTTATTTTTTAAGCAATAAATATGACATATTGTCAGTGTCATTCAGTTATTACAATTCGGAGCTCGGCTCGTGTTGAAACATAGCCGTATGACAAAGCAGCTTTATCTTCTTGTGCACGTCACATTTGCAACGTTAGAAACCAACATAGCTGCCATGTTTGATGTTATCACGAGTTGGTGCAGGTTGTGAAATTGTGTTTGTGTTTTGTCAGCAAGCACGCAAGTGCCCTTTACAGTGTGATTATACGAGGTATACTGTAACAGCTAGAAGGCCACGGCCACTGTTTCGTCTCCAGACTTTGAGACAGGCAAGCACCCAGGGGGATCACCTGCTCTTTAAAAAAAACACAACCACACATCCCCTGTCAGTGAAACACAAATAAATCAACATTTCAGATTAGAGAAGACCGTGACTAAAAATTGAATGGCATTTCTTTTTTGTCGGTGGGAGTTGATTAAGAGACCTCGGCTCTGAAACATCAAACGTTACAACGTGGAAATGGAAAGGAAATGAAAATGTGCATTTGACATTTTACTATCCTACATCGACTTGAAAGCCTAAGCGAAATCAAATGACATCACTTTTTGTGATTCAAAGCGATTCAGCTTCGTGTTATCTTTCAGATTAATGTATGCCTTTTTCATGTATTCTATTTAGTCTTTTGGGAGATGTAAAAATGAATACATACTTTTTTTCTCTGTTTCTTTCAACCCACACAAGTGTAAGCCATCGGAGGAAATAAAAGCTCAGCTGAGTGAGACATGATTAGCCTTCACCTCCTTTTCGATATTAACGTTCCCCTCAAATTCACTGGAAAGTGGCATGAACATTCCCATCATGGGGCTAAAAATAGCTATTATTCTTCTTCTAATCAGCACTCGGGGAGCGAGAATAAAATGACATGAGAATGGCCATGGTGCTCTTCGTCAGGAGAAGTCACGATATTAGAAAGCCACTTGATTCTGGCAAAAGCTTTGCATGAGATTTCATGATTTTCTTCCTTTCTATACTATCATAATTGCTTTGAAATAAATGCTCTATTTACACAAGAAGACGAGCAACTTTCCCAAAATGCGATCAATGCTAAACTAAAAATAATAGATTTTGCCACACTATTCTACGTTGTAGTACATCTATTATCTGCGGAGTCAATGTTATGAGTCAAGAAGCTCGCGCTGTTTAAAATATGCCGTGAAATGCAGTTCCAATCCGAAACAGGATAAGTGCTGTCAATTATTTTTTTATTTTTTTTGCAGGTTGTGTCAAATCCGTTTCTGACCACATTCCGACCACAACCAACAAGGTAGAAAGCTCTTATTTATAAATATGTGAACAGCATGCATCAAATCCCGTGAATTATTGAAACCTTTTTTAAAATCATCCCACTAGTTGGCATAGCTATGGGTGTGCACGTGAACGAGCGGGGTGGGTGATTGAAGTCGACTGTGACCACTCCCACTATGGCCCAGCCCTCCCACTCCGCTCGTCGGAGAAATTCCCAGCATCGGGTCGAAGCCAGGAGTTAAGGCGGTCACAAAAATCGTTGCTAATGTATGAAAAGAGTGCTTCTTGAAAAGCTTCTAAAGCGGCCTCATAATTAAATTGCTTTTGGATCACGTAAATGCTTTGCACATTTATTTTGCTTTGTGTTTTGTCTTTTTCATGTGGTTTGGGGAATTGCACAAATCCTTACGACATATTCCTCACACTAAAAATGAAATACTAGTCTGGGTTGGACAAAATAAATATAGAAACATCAACATTTCTGTGGGATTTGTCAGTTGTGACTCAACATGCACAGACTGAGCCAATCAATTGTTTTCAGAGGAGAAAATTACTGCTTGCACCACAAAATTGTCATTTTTTTCACAGGATGAAGAGACTTTGATCCAAAGCATTTGTTAAAGCGCTGCTATTTACAAATGAAGGAATTGCAGCTATTTTGTGCAAATGACCTTGAGATTATTTGGACATAATTACAAATACAATCCTAATTTCACATATTTCGATACAGACCATTTGCGGTTAATGACAGACTTAAAATAAGTCAGCCACTCATGGAAATCACCAAATTCTTAGTTTCCCCACACTGTACATCTGACTTATTGTAATAATTAAAAAAAGCCAAACCAATACAAGTACAATTTCCTCTTGGGTGAATTATTAAAGAAAGAGTAGCTTTAAAGTAATAAACACTGACAAAGTCCAAACTCTGGCTCATGTTGATGCTTGCTTGATTTTTCCCGGGTGTGAATTAAAAGGCAGTCAGACGCTTGTGAAGAACACACAAATAGCATCGTCCCTCCCCCTCTTCACCTGTCAGCGGATGGCGCGCTGCCTGTGCATGCCAGCCTCCAGACTGCTCGCAAAAGCGCGCCACCGCTGTGAAAGCCCAGGTGGCTTTCGTCAAGGCAACCGGCGTCCGGTAATATCCTCATGATTTGTGAGTCGCCACCGCTACAGAAAGCCTTTGATGAAATTAGACATCCAGACATCGTTCGCAGTCATTCATCATGGTCAGGCCTTGTTGGTGTCGAGAAAGCTTTGCAGTTTTCCGCCTTGCCTGAACCGATGTGAAAGCTTTTAGTTTAAATTGAGCTTCAGTCACTTTGATATGAAATTCTGTTGTCTTACTTTTACCTGAATAAAAAATGTGCTTTTTTAGCATCGCCCACTAGTGATGGGTAAATGAAGCTTCAAATCTGCTTTATGAACCACTTGTAGTATTTTTGGACTCCTCTAGATGGCACTCTCGGTTCAACATTAGGCTGAAAGCACAATCAATTGCACTGGATTTCAAACAAATTCATTACTGGGCGAGGAATTATGTTCATCCTATTTGAAGAGAGAAAATTGATCAATTTGTTGACGGGGTAAAGGTGTGCATTGGAAGATGTCACAGTTTGTACTGGGCATGTTCTAGAGTTGTCCATTACTCGTACGAGTCAAGACCAGAAACGAATGCATGAGTCAGTTTGTCTGTCACTGTTATTACTCAGAGCTGACTTCATTTGTTATGTTTAATTTATTAGAAGTAAATAACTGCCCCCCCCCCACACACATTCAATTAAAAGCTTTGCCAAACATCACGAGCTCGACGCGGCAACGCTACAACGACCCAAAGCAGCATTGTCACCATCACTCCAATTTGAGATTTCACTTGATGGTTATCACAAAAAAAAAACTCTTTACAATTTCAACACCTAATTACATTACACAGGAAGTCATTCTTCAATTAGAATGTTAATTTTGCATTAGTGATGCGAGGTGAATATTGAATAAATTGTCCATTCGTTCAGCGAATGCTAATGAACATCGTAAGAGCTACAAAATACAACCGCTGGGACGTCGATGATGTCAAAGTGCAAAGCCAGATAAGATGCTTTAAATGTGAAATTTCTGAGATGAATCATTTAAAGCTAGCGCCAATTAAGTATGGATCCAAAAGACTTCCTGGTCCGAGGGGATGTTGAATGTCGCTCTCAGAAGCAGGAGGAGGCGAAGACGTGCTAATGGGGGACAAAACACATTGTCCCCGCACATCCTTTACCTGTGTTGTCGAGGAGCCTCACTGTGGAGCGCTGATGAAGGGCAACGGCATCCCACCTCATCCTGACACCTGCTGCTAATCCATCTGCCCGGCCTAACACTCCCCCCCGCTCCTCCTGCTTACCCCGCACAACAAACCTGATGCTGGTTTCGTTTCTCTTTGGAAGCCCATTTCTAACTTGAGGAAAATCAAAGACGTTGTCCACAAATAACATTAACTGCCTATTTGATCATAAATAAATCAATAAATAATTATAAACATCTATAAGATTCTGGAGGTGAAATTCATTTGACCTCGCAACGAGAGTTTGATCCATGAAAACCTTCATGCATGTCCAGTTCGCTGCCTTTCTGTGACTCTTTTGTTGACTCGCTGATGACATTCTAAGTTCCGTGGCCGCTCCCCTCTGAGAACAACCGGCCCAACAGGTGCTGTTCATCAATTGTTCCCTTTCGCCATAGTCTCAGGATGTCATAATTTGAAGAACAGGATGAAAAATACCGCGCTAAGGATGAAGTGCAGCCTCGGGGGGAATCGCGCCTTTGCGGTTGCCGGTCCTTCCCCATAGAATGATTTTCCATTAAATGTGAAAGCCCCGCCTCTAGGGGGGAAGTGAAGCTTCAAATTTGCGTCATGAACCAGCTGCTGTATTTTGGAGTCTTCTAGATGGTACTGTTGCTTTAAATAAAGGCTTTAAAAAAATGTCAATTCATTGTTCTTTCAGCCCAATGTTGAACAGCGAGTGTGCCATCTAGAGGAGTCCAAAAATACTACAAGTGGTTCATCAAGCAGATAAGAAGCTTCATTTAACCATCAATACTGTGAGGAATCATGGGGCTGACGTTGAACCAAATTTGAGTCACATCTGACCCAGATTCATGTCTGCATTAAAAATGTCAACATTTGACACGCTTCTCGCAGATTTATTTTTTTAAACAAATCATATCCAATTTTTGGGGCTCTTTTATTTTTAAATGATCTCTACAAAATCCTCTGAAGTGGTCCTTTGAGTTACAAATTGCAAGTTTTTATTGCAATGAGTGGAAGATGTGAATCATCAGTCATCACCCTCTAAACTTTTCTGGTGTTAGAATTCGGCAGGTGGTGGACGTTGACGCCGTTAGTGCAAAACTTCCACTTTGGAAGTGCTGCCTTTTTCAGTGACAGACAAAAAAAAAAAAAAGTTGTATGATTGAAATAGCTCTGATTCATTATTGAAAAACATCCTTAGAAGCGTGATGAATATTTATATCAAGCGATGAAAGAAAAATGTTGTTAATGCTGCCTGTCGTGCTCAATGCCTTGAACATAAAACTACATCATGTCATGTGTTTGCCACAGCGATTCAGCGGAACCGATACGTGCCGCTTTTCCTCAGGCTGTGCAGAAGTGCTGATTCTGCAACCGAGTGTTATGTTTTGTCTTTGTGCAAGTTTGTCTGCTGGCTGAAAATAAACCTGCCCGTTCACACGAAGGTCTGGCTTGGGTCGACTCCTCTGACTGCATCTGTCGTATTTCCTGATTGGTGGTTTTGGATGGGAAACCGTTCAGCTGGGTTGGTTTCAGTGGTTGAAGCTACCACACACACGCACACACACGCAAGGCTGCATAACAGCAATGACAAGCAAGGATGACCTCCAGTTGACCTCAGAACTTTGCCACCGAGCAGAAGGATGCCTTGACAGCCTCACCGAGCTCCCTCGTGTAATGAATCGATCACCAAGGGACGTGTGTGTGCACATACACGGCATACGGGACCGGCATTGGTTGATCATTCTTAGACAGCAAGAAGAGGCTAGCATATTTAATTGAAGTCCAAATTACATTTCAGAATGGTTGCAATCTCACCACTAAAAATATTTCCTGTTGGTTTCATTTGGAATATTTTGGTGGCTTTCTTCGTCATGAAATGTGGTGAACTCTCAGTTATTTTCAGTCTGACTGAGTGCCAGTATGATTCAAAAATAAAAAAAATAAAAACAGTTTGGGATTTGACCGTTGTTTCTCGTTGTTCTGAAGCATCAGGAATCGGAGCGTGTATCCGGGTTTTTGTGATTAATAAAATGAATCCCTTTTTTTTTTTGCCAGTTGTACTTCCATTTCATTTGTTTTGTGTGTTATGGCGTTGAAGGTAGGCTCATCAGAGGAGGTATGAGTGGTTACCCGTTAACTTTTTTTGTGCCCTATGGCGCCTGCCAGAACCAACAACAATCTACAAAGTTCCCACTATGTGGTCCGAGATGTTGGGAGTTCAATTAAAAGTTATTTGAACTCAGCAATTTGTACAGTAATCCAAAATTGACCAAGTCCACACAATTATCGTACCCAGGAGACGAGGTAAAAGTTCAGTTCAAAAGGATAGTGGTGTCCAACTCATTTTTGTGGACGGGCCACATCGTAGTTGGGGTTTCCCTCAGGTGGGCCGTTATGACTGTGAACCCAAATAAAAGATCATTTTACGTTATCACAAACACAACAAATTGATGGAAAGCCAGTTTTGAAATCAGAAGCCAATAAGTAATTCTTTGTTCAACAATTTTTAATTTTTTTTTAAAAGGGGAAGATTGGCACCAAATAAATGTCTCAATGTTGGGCCGCATAAAAATGAGGTTGCGGGCCAGATCTGGCCCCCGCGCCTTGAGTTTGACACCTGCAGCATCTGAGCCCTTTGGCGGCCGCCTGAAGCATGCCGCCTCCGAGGCAGCTTATCTACGGCTCTCATTCAAGTGAATAGGAATTAGCAAACGTGCCCGCCAACAATTTTACACCAAGTTTCAATATTTATAATAATTTTTTTTTTTAGATTTGCGGAGATTTTGGCTGGTTGTATATATAAAATATAGAATTTTTTTTCCAGTCGCCACATCATTGAAAGGGTGCCTGCTGTATCATTTTAGTCTTGTATTGTAGTTGTTTGCAAACATCAAATATGAAATCATATTTCAATATGATGCTCACATGAAATGAAAGATTATCTTACAGAAAAATGTGCTAATGTTTGCATATATTGGGGGTAGCGGGGGATTACGCATAACAGAATAGCGTCATTTAGCTGTGTGATTTGCAAAGAGCCGTTCGGGAATAAGACGGGTCAGCACCCGAGTGGAAGTGAACTGTCACGCCGCGACCACCCTCATCTGTGATGAAAGACATTGTCACCAATCCGCTTTGGCGCCTTGCTAATCCTTGTCAGAAAACACCCGTGTTCATCTCTCATCTCCTTCTCTCCTTGCTTAATCTGATCGCTCCAATTCATTTGCTGCATTCAACTCTCCTCGCTATTGTGAATAATCGTCTGCACACATCCAAAATTCTTTTTTGACTTCTCCTCAGATGTTCTACTTCCTGTTCATTTTAGATTTTCTCGAGCAAGACGTCCATGATCCCTCTTAACTTGTCCCGGTAACTCATTTTAGAGTCAGAGAAACCCTGATAACAACAGAACAAAAAAATTCTCAAAGGAGGTTGTAATATAAATCGATCACGTATTGCCATAACATCGGCACATACTAACCTCAACTCCTTATGTTTGTTTGCTGTCAGTTCGATTTTAGTCATTCTCTGGTGCCATGTCACATTGGGTCGCTCGAAGATTGGGCGGTTTGCCTAGTTGAGAAAATAGACAGAATTAGTCGCAGCTTTCATAAGAATTTGATATGTTTTTCTACTAAAGTTCACAGGTAGAAGTTCATATTTTGCTTTCTTTCCACATAGTAACTGCAATGCATGTGTATTAATGTCACTTTTTAAATTTATAAATCAAAGAAAACTTGTGCTTTATAGCACAACCAAAATGAGAATAAAAGGCGCATGTAACGTGTGAATTTATTATCAGGTAAAAAAAAAAAAAAAAAGGGCCGTATTTTTCTGACTATATTTATATATATTATATATTATATTTTATTCATATTCTTTCTAGATTTTGAACCATGCGGCTAACACAAATGTGCGGCTTTTCTGTGGATTTTTCTTTCACCAGTAGGGGCGCTCTAGAGTTCAGAAATACACTAAATAAATCTTGATTTTTTTTTTCTCTCTTTTTTTTTTTTTAGGAGTGGCCTACGGCTTTTATACAGGTGCACTTTATAGTCCGGAAAATATGGCACAAAGGAAGACATTGAAATAAGGTCCATGTATAAAGTAAACTAAGAAAATAAAAAAAGAAACTGAAGAAGCAGAATAGAGTCTCAGCTGAAGGATGATGTCGGATAGCAAGTAACAAATCTGAACAGGATTGAAACTCCAACGCAAAAATGCACTCACTAGGAACATTAGTGAAGGTGAAAAATAAAAGTCACAGACTCAGAAACTGAAATACGACAGCAATGAGAGCAAGCATTGCAGAATAATCCGATGGCATTCTTCATCTTCCGCTGCAACTAAATACCCATCAGATTATTGTGACACAGGTGTGCAGCGGGAGACTCCGCCCACACGCAGCAATCCAGGAACACGTGGGGGAAAAATAACCAGAGCAGACTGACAGAGAACCAAACAGGCAAGCACAATAAAGGATGGTTCATGGAAAAAAAAAAACAGATACTGCATTTACCCTGACCATCTCAACATTATAAAGGATCCCTCTAAAGCAGGCGTGGGGAAACTACGGCCCGGGGGCCACAAGCGGCCTGCTAAAGGTTTTAATCCGGCCCGCCTAATTTGAAAAAAATTAAATGAATAAACCTTGTTCATGTTTTATTTTCTCAATACTGTGTTTTTTCAAAGACATATTTTGTTGTATTGCTTTTAAAAATAACTTTGTTTATAAAAAGGAAACCATTTGTTCACCTATTCTATTGTCATATTTGTATTGTTGAAGAAAACCCTTGTTTAATGTCCCAGGGATTCACTTGCAAAAAAATGCTCCTCAAAATTAGAACGTTGCGCCTCAAATAGTCACTGATCAGCTCCACATATTCAAAAAAAAATCATAATAATAATTGAAACCGTGACACGGAGCAGTACTTGCAAACTGTTAATGTGAATGTCACTCGATCTCGGAAGTTGTGCCTTCACTTTTGCTCAACACGGCCCAATCCTGTCCAGCATGAGTGAAATCAAACCTTCACTTGGACGTGGTGGTCACAGTTGGCAGCATAAATGAGAGCCGCGGGGCAACCGTATGACTTTTGTCTTAACAGTAAGCATTAACGGGCCCTGGGCGGAACAATTCTGAGAAAGGGCAGAGCATATCTTGGCTTAAAAAGTCGCTTCTTCGGGCTAATTACCGCAAAGTATATCAGCTATTTGAATGTTGGCCATTTAAATGGCATGCCATTTGAACAATTTTGTCTTCTCGCCATGCCTGGAGAAATTTGGACATCGCTGGAACATTTAGTCACAACAAAGGCACCACGGTTGTACACGACTTTTCTGCTACAGTTGCAAGCAAGAGTCTCACATACAGAAATTGTCGCGGTAAATGTATTATTTTGGTATCTTTAATAATTAATAACTGTTCAGGGGCGGCAAGTTTGAAAAACGAGGAGTTGCAACTAACACATTTTTATTATTTTAGAGTTTCTCAAATCCATACACGGCCAACATTCGACACAAAGGCACTCACATACGTAAATCCAACTCAGACAGAGGTAATTCTTTGAGGTTCCACCCTAATTCCTCCAAATATCCAATACCTCAAGTCCTTGTGGATGAATAGCTCAAACCTTGTCTCATCCAACCATAAAACTTTAGTCCAGAAGCTATTTGGCTTGTCTATGCTGGCAGCTGTAAATTTCCATCTCGCTTGAAGGCATTGCATAAATTTACAGTGGATGGCAGGCGTGAGCCTCGATGCTTCCTGAATTCACCTTAAATCAACGGCAAAAAAAAAACACCACAATGATCCTAGGAATCAAGACCATAACAGTGCTTAAAATGAAGTCTCAAGACTGTTCTTAAAAGGCACGACCATGGCAGGAAACCCACCAATAGAAAATATTTCTATCAATTCTACCATGAAATATACAACCACAATTATGTCAGACAATAGCTTGATTGCTACAATATGTGGTAGAGGATAAACTAACTCAAAGGGATTAGCCAAATATTAGTGGGAGAAAAAAAATATATATATTAGTGGTGTCAAGCAATGACCAAATTGATATGCCCATGATCCCATGATGAATGCACAGGGCGTCCCCAAAGTCACAGTAAATGAATGAATGAATTTTCAGGTATCATTCAGACAGACATGAGGCCATCAACATGAAAGTGCTACCTGGCAACACATTATTTATTTATTTTTCAGTGCCAGTTTGAGAAATGCCAGCCAAAGTTCATCAAAAGCGTCAAGTGGTATAGTCGTATTACCAAATGCGTTTCGGAAGAAAAATGTTCCAGTGCTCGACATGAAACGCAAAACCACCAGCTTAAATGTGTCTTGTTCATGGTCAAAAAATTTGTGCCGTGTTTGGTTTCACCCATATTTGACAGTTGTCTCATGGCTGAACAATAAGTTTCCCAAGAAGTGAGGGTTGTTTTGGTCACGGTGGAGGCGCGAGTCTCACATTTCCACACAATCGACGAGTGCAGTGTTTTCATAAGCGCCGGTCGTTGCAAGCCTTCTGCTGCCTGATCCGATTTCAGCGTACGTTGTACAGTACGCTGCCCAACTCGAAAATACGTCTTCTCAATTTTTGAAACGCTGCTCCAATGTCAAATTTCAAGCCGCGGGCAAACTTCCATAAATTGCAAAGCCTAACCTGTCAAACGCAGATGACCTCATGTTTGCTTGAATGATACCTGAAACAAAATAAGAAGAAAAAAAAGGAGGTCCTGAGTGCCTTGGCACACCTTGGATGTAAACTTCTCACCCCAGCTGTATTTTATTATTCATATCTGGATTCTCACAGGATTTTACCAGCTCGGTCGGATGTGGAAATGCAGCGTACCAAATAGTCTCATGTACTCGAGAAACACCTGCGTAAGCTACAATTCCAACAGTTCTTTCGCTCCACATTACAAAACAATTCATGGGAAACAAAAATGCAGTCTGCGTGAATGCAGACGGTTTTAAAAAATCTTTAAAAAACTCCCGGCAGTCAGACGTGATCAGTCAAAGCAATAGTTTTGTGTTTTGCTTTAAAACAAATGCGCGTTTCTTCCCCGGGTACAATATCAGACCTGGAGCTTCCAAACATGAAATATGTCTTCCTTCCATGCTGTTCTAACATCATATCCAGTCTGAGAATATCAATCCTTTTGTCTGCATTAATTACCCAGACGGTCTGTCATATTAGCGAGGCGTGCGTCTTCCTACATGTGTGTGTGTGCACACGCATTGTTGCGCGCACGTACATCAGGTGGGATGCTTTCGACTCCCTGATGGATAAAACAGTTTTGCTTCAGATAGAGGAGATTTATGAGCACGGCTCCCCCACGCTGGGAGACACCCACTGACAGTTGGAGAAATGGTCGTGCTTGAGAGGAAGCAAAGCAAGAGGAGGAGGATGGAAGGCAAAGGAGATTGGAGGAGAAGGCAAGCTGCCAGCTGCAAAGATATAAACAGGTGAATAATTTCCTCTTCGCTTTCAGATTGTTTCCTCATCCCTCAGCCCGGCTCTCTCCTCAGCGCGAGCGAGAGATGGGCTGGAACGGCAGCGTCTTGCTAAGCAGCCCCGGACGTCTTTCTGGCACAGACGTATAGCTTGGCTCCTCTCGCGCCATCGTGCACTGCCGGTCGCCTCGCGCCACTGGCCAAGCTGTTAAAATGCACAGCTTTATCCTCCCGCCTGAATTGCATTCGCTCCGGGGGCTGTCATAAACTGGTACAAGCAGCAGCCATTAAAGACGCACGCTCACATTTGCCAAGAACAACCTTTATGTGGATCGACTCGCATTCACTCGCAACATTATACTGTACTGGGCGCATGCTTTGGCGGCAAACAAACGCATTCAGAAAAGGTTGTAGCCTCAAGGAACCAACGCTATGACCTTTGTAAATACGGCCTTTTTCCCCCAGTGGACATTTTTGCTTCTTCCCAGAGAGGGTGAAGATAAAGTGAAAAAATATTCTGCTGGCCGAACAGAATCAAAGAAAAAATGATGATGTCATCTTATATCCTAGCGTTGTATTTTTACTGCGTTTGTATCCAATCACAATTCAGATAGCTCGTGTTGCCAGGCAGATTTCACAATACCAGAAGCAGGCACTATTCGTTCGAGGCCTTCAGATAAAATCATTCAAAGACGATGAGCTTTCAGCGTTGATGGACACTCTCGATAGCCAATCAGATCACAAGTTGGTTACAGTGAGCCTCCTCGCTGGCCTTACGCTGAAGGTGACAAACGCGTCTTGTGATTGGATACTCAATCTTGAGGGGGCGGCGCTATGCGGAATCAACACACCCGCAAGTCATAAATGGCGAATCTTAAATATGATTTTGCTTTTTTGAACCAAAATGGCCGAAGGAGGGAATTTAATTGCAGGCACTATACTTAACTCATTTCCTGCCATTGACGGCTAAAGATGTCAAAGATCCATTTTTTTTTTTCATTTGGCTGGCAGTGAATGAGTTTCTAGCACTGGCGACCATTAGCATGTCAGTTGACTCGTATCTCAAGACTGTATTTTTGTTTCCTCTTTTATGGACAATTTGGAGAATCACAACTCTCAACCTAAATGGAAAATGCGAAGATGTGAGGGTAAAAGAAGACAATTGGTCAGCCAGTAATTATAGTAACTGGAAAGCTGGCTGCTTCCATGATGTCACTAATCGTTTGGTGTGTGTGTGTGTGTGTGTGGTTGCTGTAATTTGTGAAAAGCGGAGGTGAAATAATGTCTGTAAAAATACAAATAGAAGAATTACCGTCCTCAATAAAGTAATGGAAATTAGAGACTGTCCAATATTTTGGCTTAATCCCACTGAAGTGAGTGTTGTGTCTACGCATTTGTTCAAGACGTGCGTAAGCACATGCTGCTTAACGTGTGTGTGTGTGTGTGTGTTTGAGCTGCCATGCATTTCGCAATTAGGAGTCCATTAAAAGGGATTACCTTTGCTAAAATCACTCGCAATATCCGAGCGTTTGTTTTAATGGGATTTGTGTTGGGAACAAGGCTTTCCTCTGTCCCGTCGACGGGAAGCCACGGCGAAAAAAACAAAACAAAAAGTGAGCAAACAAGGCGAGACAACAGGCAGCTTTTCAGACAGAGCGGCAGTGACACCTCTCTCAGCAAGTCTCCAGGCTGTCACTCCCAAGAAGGCTGTCGCCTCCCCTCTCTCGTATCATTGACTTGTAAAAGCACTAAAGCCCGGCCTGTCTCAAATGATGCATTGTTCTGGACGAGTTATCATACTGGATAATATTCTCCTGAAGCACACTCTTTAAGTGGAGCTGAGAGAATGGAGCTGGCTGCTTGACTTTCTCTCTTTGGTTGCTAGGTTGGAGTTCCCCACACAAGATCACTGGCGCCTTTATAGGCTTCTGGCATGGCTTCAGCTCCCTTCTTCTGTCTGCGTCAATGAGAGAGTTGGGAGAGGGCAGGCCGGGGGGGAAAAAAAAAAGAAAATCCTTCCACTCTCTCAGGGTGGCGTGCCGGGACTTCCAATGGGCTCGGGTCTTTTCCGAGCAAATCTAATCCTTCTGATGGCCAGTTCCTTCAGCGCTGCTCTCTGCCTCTGACCTCAATCTGTCTCATTAAAACATAATTGGGAATAAGCGAGGGAACCTGCACCTGTGTGCCTCTTTGCTAAATCACAAACTGGGATTTCTCACCCACAGCTAAGATAACACGGGCTGAAGCGAAGGTTGTTCCGTGGCAGTCAGGTATTTCAAAGCGTTAGCCCGGGGGTATGTTACAGCTCTCGAAACTCGAAAGAAAAAAATGACACGCGCTACAAGAATGTTCTCTTTCATGCCTTAAGAAAAATGGAGGTGAAATATCACCCCGTTCAATGGTATGCCGTCATAAATCATGGGTAGGATATAAATGGTCGTCACTCATGATTAGAATCTTGCAACAGGAGTCTTGAAGACCACGTTTAGTCAATTCAGAGATTTGTACATCTGCAAAGTCTATGAACGATATATTATTTAAATTGGCAGTTCTTTTAAGTCAGTGCTTCTCAAATAGTGGGGCGGGCCCCCCTGGGGGGGCGCGTGTGAACCTGGGGAACATGCTTTTTTTCCCGCCATACTCCAAAGAAGTGTAATTGCACATCCACTCCAGTAGGTGGCCGTGGCGCTCTCCGTGCCCATCGAGAGCAGCGAGTATTAACTCTACCGTGTAGGTTTGTTTGGCAATGAAAATGTGATTATTTAGAGTTACGGCGGAGAGTGGTTCGTGCTGGCGGGGGGCGCAATTTTTTTCTTCCTGCTGGGGGGGGGGGGCGTAAAAGAAAATAATTGAGAAGCACTGTTTTAAGTGAACTGAATCATTGATAAACATTTGTTCTTTTTTTTTGGATGAATCGTCAAGGACGACCGAACACTCGAGTGGCTCAACTGACGCAGCTGAATCGCGGCTCCCCTCGTTAAATAACAACTTGAGTGCTTTTGTTCACATCTGGCACAATCACGAAATGCATTTAGCTAGCTAGCTAGCTAGCCAGAATTGACTTCACCCCAAAAATGCATCTTCTCTTACAACAGTTTGCCGGAGCGTCTGCTTTCGAGCGCCTCATTGTCAACCACGAGTGCAAGCACATGCGCAGTGGCTTTGCGCTGACGTGGCAACTTTAGCGTGCCTCGTTGTCATGTTGGTTAAAAGCCGCGCAATGACCCCGTACGACTTATTCCGGCCAGTAGAGATATTAAGAGGATTTATTTTCTCATCTTAAACATGCAGTTATGGGTGGGCACAAGAAAGATGCAAGACAAAGTAGCATCCGTTTTTCTACGTCGCTGGAGGGGGTATTTTTTTAATTATTGACATTTTTCTCCTGCAGTGTGTGTTGGCAGGACAGCAATAGGTGTGTCAGCCACATCATCGTGATGTCTCAGAATGACATCATTCCCGATGAAATCACAACGAGAAAGGTGATACACCCCAAATTTGCCCGGTCATGGGCAGAGGGTGACCAATGACTTTCCTCAGGTGGCCACCTAAAAAAGTGCAATGGTTGCATTATGCCACAGCGGCGAGCCAAACTCAAGACTGTTCAATCTTCATTTTGTGTTGTAATCTCATTTTGGCTGCTAATGGCGTCGATGTAATCTTGAAGCACAGATGACATCATGGCAAGTCCTCCTCCTCCACTGCAGTTAGCGTTAATGGAAGAGTGCTGGAAAGTGGGATCATGTCAGTTGGAGTCATTTGGTCAAGTCTTGCCAGCATTTGACAACTCAAGCAAAAGAACCTCAATGAGTTGTACTTTTTGCTTGATAAAGCTCTGCAATTGCTCCATATAATAATTCAATAATTCAGGAAAGCCGTTCCTTTAAAGCATCACATTTACATGCTGCATTATAATATTTACTTAAATCAGTGCTTCTCAATTATTTTATGTTTCGCCCCCGAACAAGAATAAAACAATTTGCGTCCCCACCCCACCACCCACTCTCCATTGCAACTATAAATAAACGCATTTGCGCTGCAAAACAAACCTAATATTATTCGCCGTGCACAATAGGCAAGGAGAGCGCCACTGCCAACTACTGGAGTGGATGTGCAATTACACGTCATTGTAGTACGCCATAAAAAAAAGCTTGCTCCCCAGGCTCAGGGAAAATAAAGTAATTATTATTTTAAGGAAATTTACTATCAGAAAATAAAATTAGTACATGTTAAAAAAATGCATAATCGGCATTTTTTAAATGGACTTGATTTGTTAAATCTCTTACGTTAAGAAAAACAACACGCGATTACTATTGCACTTGAATAACAATGTTTCATTTTTTTATTTATAAGGTGAGGCTCCCGTTAACCTGCTTTACCCGGCAGCCGAGGAAAATACGTATTTATATGCGCCTCTCCGAACACTTACTCGGATTGTATGATGAATTTATATCAAATCCATATTTTGTCTCGATGATGGCGGCGGCCGTAAAAAATCTCATTCAGCAGAGCAAATCCCAACAAATTCCACAGTGTGAGCATTATCAAACAGGTGGAGTCAAATAAAACTACAATTGTCGTGCGGTTTGAATTTTAGATTTGCTCCCTCAGCACCTTTACAGTCTCAAGGTGTACCGCACAGCCCACTTTGTGTTTTGCTGGAGGGGGATATTGCTCATGCTTATGCGATGGTGGTTGCATAGAAATTGATTTTTATCATCTTTTTTTTTTGTTTTTACAGTTCTTTGTCATTTCAAGCTGGATATACAAACACTAGGAAAAAACTAATATACGGCGTCAATCATACGGTGTTAATAATGGTGAATATAAATGTAAACCAGACTGAAAACTAATCACGGACTTGCTGGCAAAAGCGCAGAAATCCAATCGGAAAACAGACATGATTGATGCGCACATCGAGCAAAAATCATTTGTTTGGGCGGGATCCAGATAAGATAGAAGCTTGGTCTGGCTCAGGTGTGCATTTAAAAAGAGACACAGTGGCTACATTTGCCAGCTTTAATCCAATATCTGCAGACTAGATTTATCTGAATTATTGTATTGTATTGTGGCACGGACGTCATACTTGAATTATTTTTTGTGTGTCTGGGTTGAAGAATAGTGAGTACTGAGTTTTTAGAACCACTCAGATTCAATTGCAGGTTTACAGAGGGCAAATGACACGTATTGTTCGCTTTAAAAAAATAAATAAATAAATAAACTACGTTTGTGATGTCTGAGGTAAGAATATTTAGAAAATAAATCATTAACAAGGTTTATTCATTTAATTGTTTTCAAATTCGGCGGGCCGGATTAAAACGTTTAACGGGCCGCTTGTGGCCCCCGGGCCGTAGTTTGCCCACGCTTGGTCTACACAGTCAGTCTCTAATGAAATGTCTCTTGGACCTCCTGATGAGCATGGCGAGTACATTCAAATCTCATCAAGAATGACAAATCCAACTAACTACTGAGCATTAGAAAGCACTTCCCGTCATTGTGCCACAAGTGCGTTCAGCACAGACACAAGACAATGTCACTTGTCTGACACACACACACACACACACACACACACACACCCCCACAGGCTGGCAAGATTGACTAAGAGGGACACTCGGAATGACTCACTCGGGATCATTTTGAAATGGGACCAAAGCAGATTTGCCATCCTCATTTTTTCAGTTTCCGGGTTAGCCGCAGACATCGCGTCTGGACATGCAAACATCGTATCCGTTTAATCCAATAACGTGTGGGCACGCATTCACGATAAACTTGACTAGAATAGAATAGCAAGAGAAGAACGCAGTCTTTTGTGAAGCATGCATTATTAAAATGTATCTGTCAATCATTTTAAGCGTCACTCTGTTCCCGGTCTTGCAGTATTGACAGCTGCTCTGAAGTTTTGGGATTGTTTTCTGAGCAGGAGCAAAGCACCACCGACAGTGGCCAGTCAGTCCGGCAGAGTTGCAAGTGAAGTTTGTGAGTGTGACAGCGCTGCTGGAACCAGATGAGTCATTTCTGATCTGTCTCGCGGCTACTCAAGGGAATACAATAAGACCACACGGCTAGAGGACAATTGCTCACATCTCAAAATGTTTGACAGAAGCTGTCATGTACAGCACGTGTGTGAAGACTTGAGATGGACACACAATGATAATTTGCAAGTTGGAGGAATACACACATTTTTGCCGCGTTGAAGCGGCCGAGTACAAATTTCTGATTGTCATGTTGAGCAGCGATGACACGCGGCTTATTTGCACTTTACTGATACCGCGAGCACACCAAAGAGGTGCAACACACGTTAATTTATTTTTAGAACTTGCACACCAAAATTGTGGAAGAGGAAGTTGATTAAGTCGGCTCCATTTCATTCTAAAAGCTGAAAAAAATGCCACCAAAAATGCATTTGGATGGCGAGTCCGTTGATATTTTCAACCATCGACACACGACAGCGGACGTGGATTCAATCAAAAATGACTGAAGACTAAACGCACACAATGACCCAACAAGAAAGACACAAATGCAGAATGAAAACACACCAGAACGTCATCTGCCTGTCGATGATGTTCCGAGACGCTGGAGTCGTCGCTCCAATTTGCAATCACTGTTCGTTAAACATTCAACCACCGAATCCATTTGGAATGGATTCCTAAACTATTTTCGCTGAAAAAAAAAAAACATCCAAGACACATCCAATTTTATCATGATGGTAAATTAAATACATTTCGAGAGTGATCTATCCACGCCAGTGATTTTTTTTTACAGTGCCCCCTTGTGGAGATCTACGACACTACGTCACGACTCGGCTTCCAGCAGACCAAGAAGAAATTACGACCGCAATGTCTCAGATAGAAAAATCCTGCGAGCTATGACGAGCTTGCTTTAAAACAACAAAAATGTGTTTGGATGCAGTTTTTTTTTTTTTTTGTGATAAGCCATGTATATTTTTCTTTCCAAGCACCACAGGCACACTTTAAATTGTATCGACTGCCAGATTACAGCAAGTGTTTTTTATTTATTTATTTATTTTTTTAGGTGCGTTACGATTGATTTGTCCCCACGTCATCTGCTATTTCTGCACATTATCAAACATTTCAAAGTGTCGATAACAGCTTTAAAGCAAATTGTGTTCACACCCTTGAAAACGTCAGTGTCTGAGAAGTGCAAAACTCCACCTCTTCTCTCACTCTGCAGGGCCTTGCAGCACAACTGTCGCCTCGAGATTGAGATGTGTTCTGGTGTGTTTTAGGCAATAAGTGAAAAGGATTTAAAACTACGAATAGACACCTTTGAGGGAGCCTGTTTTTGTTTCAATTGGATTGCTGCAAAGGAAAGTGCGTCCATTTTCATTTCCTTCTATTTATTACTTTATTGATGGCTGGAAGATCTTTGAAAAAGATTTTGGCAAGATGACGGAAGTTGTTTTCCTTTGTGAAGTGTGAACGACGTTTTGTGGGTCAGCTTGAGCGCAGACTTTGATGTGGCGGCCTGACGCCGACATGATGTTTTGTTATTTAAATCAATGCCAGCAGAATCTATTTGTGACTTTTGAGCTTGATTAATTAACAGTTGAAATAATTTTTTTTGGGGGGGGGTGCTGCTGTTGGTGCTCAATGAGCGCAATTTAAGGTCGACTCTTAACCTGAATGATGCCATTTATTTTATTATTGACCCTCTCTTCACTCCCGCAGAAATTTCTACTGATTTGTTTATCCATAAAAAGTCCATCCTATCTTTGCTCTCTGCTCATGTTGCATTCCAGTTTTAATTAAACGAACCGAACTTTTTGTATTTTGCTCCCTCACTATCAGCGCAGGTAAAATTAATTTTTTGACTTTTATATCCGACAGTGCAGTGAATGAGTTCATTGCCTGACGTGGATAAAGGTTCAATAAAAATGAAGAATGAAAACTCAAGCAGGAGGATTTTTGATTCCCGGAAAGGATCGATTTTGGAGATGCGCGGATTTCACTTGACGGCGACGACATGCTGCTCCTCTTTGGTGAATATTTACTAGTGATGGTTAAATGAAGCTTCAAATCTGCTTCGTGAACCAATTGGAGTATTTTTGGACTCCTCTAGATGGCGCTCTCTGTTCAACATTAGGCTGAAAGCACAATGAATTGACATTTTTTTGAAACCCTTGATCTAAAGCAACAGCGCCATCTAGAGGACTCCAAAATACAGCAGCTGGTTTATGAAGCAAATTTGAAGCTTCATTTTCCCATCACTAATATTTACTGTATAAAAAAGCTGCATGAAAATTAGCCGCATCTTGCAAATACGTCACATTGCTAACACTCATGTGAGTGGAAAGACCAAGAAAGGACGGACCTACATAAGCGAATACACAATGGCAGATGCCTACTTTTTTGTTTTGTTTTTTTTTTTAGAATAAATGCTTTGTATATTTCTGTAAACATTGTCTGATAAATAAGATACGCATATTTTAAATCAAACCTAAACTTGACTTCAGTTCCTGTTAAAAGGTACGGCTTCAATGTGGCAAACCAAAATTTCCAACTTTTTTTTTTTTTTTTAAACGACATGGCCTCGGATTACCGGACGACAAACTTCTCTCATTTCACTTGATTAATTTCTTCCTTCATGTGAACTCTTCCTTTTTCCCTTCGCTTGCTAATGTTCGCAGAGTCTCGCTGTGATGTTATTGCATGCGGATTTTTCCTGACGGGAGCCATCTGCTTGTTCCTCCCCCCTGTCATTAGCCCATCTCTGAGAGGATTCCCAACACATATAATTGGCTCCAATCTGTCCGTCTGCGTTGACTGCCAACCAAACATCTGAACAGCCCAATTCTCTGATGGGTGGACAGCAAGAGACGTCTCCTGTCCGTCTTCCTCATCCCCTCATCTTTGGCCAGATAACATTTTCTTCCCTTTGTCGCATCTTCCAAGTCATCATGTCTGAAACTAGCGCTCACCCCCATCTCCCCCTCCCATCCTTCACATTTGCCTTCCCGTTTTGGGGCCATCTCTCGCCCGCCCGGTCCTTCGAGAGAGTGAGCGATGTGCGTGTCGCTCACGGTGGCGGAGGGAGCAGCAGAGCCTGACGTGAACATACGCTATGAGAGATCCCATTTATAACACTGTCTGCTAATGAACAACACACTGAATGCAACATGGAGGCAATTACCATCAGGAAGCCATTGGAGGAATAAAAGTCAAAGTGGGGGAAAGTCAGAAAGGATACTTTTATTTTCAACATGACTCCAAATTGACACGGGTCCAATTTTGGACTCTTCAGCTCCAAGCTTGGCCTAAACCATGAGCGTCATCGCCAGAGAAGCCATCTGCATCTCTAACATGAGACAAATTCCTTTTGTGTTTTCACACACTTGGCCAATAAACGTGATTCTGATTACCGATGGCTTCAATTGGCTTTTTTGCATCTTCCCAACAGTGTCATGCTACTACTATCTTGCTTTGACCTTCATCAGGAACACGTTTGTGTCAACTCCGACATAACATAAGAATTATCTCTAATCTCGTTGCACACTTGAGTACAGTGACAATAAAGGGATTTCTGATTCTGATTATGAGGAAAAGGGCTCAGCGTCCTGTCAGTGCGTGAATGTAGCGTGAGAATCCTTTTCGAGGACACCAGGACAGGTGGCAGAGGGTGGAGGAAAGGCACTCCACCTGAAGCTGGAAAGCGAACGTCAGTGATGAATGAAGCTTCAAATCTGCTTCATGAAGCAGTTGTAGGATTTTTGGCCTCCACTAGATGGCACTCTCGGTTCAGCATTGGGCTGAAAGTACAACGAATTGCCATTTTTTAAACCCTTTATTTAAACCATCTAGAGGACTCAAAAATACAAAAGCTGGTTCATGAAGCAAAAAATTATTACAAGGGTTTCCTACATGAGGCAAAAAAGCAACAACAACAAAAAAATATCTATCCGACATTGGCGCAGCGAAATGTGTCTTGATTCAAGAGTTTTTCGAGATACAAACCAATACATCCATTTTTTGGGCCTTGAGATACGATCAAAAAAGTAAGAGAACATAAAAACTGCTTTACACACACGTGAAAGAAACAACAGCCGTCACAAAAACGCACACAAAGCATGATGATTGGTGAAATTAAAAAGAAAAAAAAATACATGGGACAATATTAATAATATTATTGTCTTTGGGACCAAAAAGCATAGAACCGCCCCCCCCCCTTTAAACTCTTGTCTGCTTGTGCTGCGCTTGCGTGTGACGTAGTAATTGCAGAGAGCGGACCGGGCTGAAATACTAATGACGGAAGGATTACTTCTACTTCTGGTTATTACTGTGTTATTACTGTTTATACAGTACAAAACTGACACACGACACACAACAAATTTTCTTTGAAATTACACGTTAAAATAAAAGTGTTTATTTAGAGGGCTGGAACGGATTAATTGCAGTTCCATTAAATTAAATGAGGAGAGCTGATTTGAGATATAAGCATACTCACAGACTAAATTAAACTCTTATCTCAAGCCACTACTACAATCCTTTGTGCTTTATATGTCATCCAGAATTTTTGGGTAAATAAAATGGGTTTTTTGTCCTACACAATGATTGAAATCTTCCATCATTTTCCACCAAGTCTGTTGAAAATAAAATCAGACTAAACTTTTCATGAGGACGAAAAACACGTTCTGCCTACTGTGCCGATAAACATGAATAAATGATGCAAATAAGGTTTTGTAAAACAGTTGGGCCTCACTTGTTGGCTTGTGGCTGTGAGACGTTTACAGCATTTGGAGAAAATATACAAATGAATCCTCCTTGGTAAGATTTCATTCTCGTGAAACAAGACAGAGAAGATCTATCCATTCATTTTCTATACTGCTGGGTGCCTCTCACAAAATATGGTCCAAGTGTATGTCATAAGGGCCCAAAAATGAACTCCATTATCCCAAAGTGGTAAAAATGACAAATTCTTCAAATTAAACCTCCCTGCAGTGTGTTACAAATAAATAGAGTTTGTTCAGGGCTTTGTTCGCAAAAGATTGTTGAATGTTATGGTTGACTCCACTTTTTCAGAATAGAACGCTTGTTACCTGAGTACTCCAGTTAAATACTTTTGAGATTGAAAAGCTTCATATTCGTCATACAAAGATATTCAGCTGAAAAACTGGTACAAATGACCAATCATGCGTTGAAAATAAACCTGTGACTGGTGGACACGTTACAATTGTGGCTCACGTGGACTTATTAGCTTTTCGCAAAATAAAAAATGCCTGCTGCAGAATTGCGTGCTTTTCAAAATCATGCGAACTCACGCACAAGAATACAATGAATAAATAGCGCATAAATTGTAAAGCGAAAGAAATATTGACTCTCGTTTGAGCAGCCGGCTGGACCATACTTCATTAGAAACACCCTTGTCCTCATACGGGGCTGGCGCCGATGATCGTCAACTTAAATGGAAAAAACAAACATCTTTTTAAAGTTTACCACGGCAAATCGTTTGACCTCTGCTCGCAGGACCTCTCCCGGTCGTGCGAGTGACTCGAGATGAAAAAGCAAACAGGTAGCTTGCGACTGATTGGCTGTTACAAGGAACCAATCAGATGTTGCTGTGGGCAAGCCAATCAGCTTCTGCATGCAGGGCCACGAGCACATCAAAGAGAGGACGAAGTGTGCTGCAGCCAGCCAAAATAAACCAGCTTTCAATTTATCGGCCTTGATAGTTAAAAAAAAAAAAAAGGCAGATGCCGATTATCGGCAAAATGCCAAATATCGGCTACGAATATCGGCCCGGCCGATAATTGGTCTATCACTAATTCTGAACTGTTCACCACGTAGCCCAGACATTTACACGAATCGACATTTCAAATCTTCACTGAAGGAATACTGATGCAGACGTGCAATCCAGCACGGCGCCGTGCCGTCAGCGACATCAGCATGTTAAATGTTATCGAACGACTGCGGAGCAGCACAGATGGGCAGAAAGTATAAAGTGCTGACGACAGAGATATGCACACATTGCGCAATCCGAAAATGAGAGAAAACCTGTTAAATGCTAAAAGATTCAGAGCTCAGATTGTCCTTCCTCTCCCACCTGCTGCACACCCTCCTACCACCACCACCCCGCAAAATATGCGCAGGAAGAAGGCGACTGCAGGTTAATTAGCAGGAAGAATATGTTCGGGGGCCGAGAGACAAACAGGAGATGCTTCTTCATTGGCCCTCTGCTCACTGGCAGATGCTCGCTCTGCCAGTGTCGCGACCCGACTCAGCGCACTTCTGGAGAAGGAAAAAAAATGAAATAAATAAAAGCGCTTCCGAGCAAGTGGGAGACAGTTGGAGCAAAAACAGTTATATTAAATGGATGACTAGAGAGATCTTATCAGTCCCAGAAAAGGATGTTGTCGTTCTGTCGTTTATGCCCGTAAAGCTCCTCAGTGGCGGCCGATTGGTCCGGGGAGCGCGTTCCATATGGCTGTTGTGGTTGGTGAGGCACGGCAATGAAGGGGAGAGCATTCCCACAGGTTTTATTTTTAGTGTGAGAGAACGGTGAGACGGAAGGTTTCTCAAGGTTATCCTGTGCTGAGCGATACAACGTGACTGTGGAAACAAATCGGGGCAAGATAGAGAACCATTATCAGGCGACAGGCACAGGAAATGGGAGTACGGTGGAACGGCAAGTGACGAATTGGGGAGCCTGGTTCTGGGAGCTCGTTGTCTGGGCAATGTTCAGAAATCGAGGTCATATTTCCCATTGAATGAATGGAAATTAAATTATATTTACCCCTTTTTTTAAACCAGTATGTGGTTAAAATTAAATATCAAACAACATATAAATACGCATAGATGGGCGTGAAAGAGGAATTTGGACACAGAAGCAGACATGGACGGGACTGGAATCAGAAGACAAGGAAGAAAGCTGCTCATGAGGCAGTGGGGGGGGGGGAATTGCACGATAATTATTGTAAGCAGAAGAATAAGCTTACTTTCACGCAATGACAAGCGCAAGCAAGTCTCAAGTCAACACGTCATGCACGATCACACCAAATGTCAAATTTACAGATGAGCTTGAAGCGGGGTCAGACGGAAGAGATGGCGGGATTTATTGCAAGCCATCCCTTTGCTCAAATTCAACGCAACTTAAGATTCTTGTTTTGGCTCTCAATTGCTTCTTCACACATTCGCACCTATCTAACACAAGCAATATAGCCTGGTGACAAAAGGCGAGAAGAAGAGATCTTCCTGCTCACGTATGAAAAGCACTTCTGAATACGCCCCCTTTTGCAATTTCCCTTTTCTTAGGAGCCATTCTGACTGTTCAACTGTTTGTGTTTGGCAAACGTTCATGTCTATCAACTCAGGACCTGCTTCCACATTCATTCAACGTGGCCGCTTCGGAGATCTGTGATTCGGTGAATCTTAAAATTTGGTACGTGACGGAATTGTTTGAGACGTTTGTCACTCGAGGTTCCGTTGTTGCTTTTGAGTCAGTTGTCGGGTCAAAGAATTGGATTAAAACAAAAGCGCACCGTCTTTAATGGTGCAAAGTTCCGTTGTGCGAGCGTGGGGGCGGTGATACGTGTCTTTGATAGAGTAGCTTGATAACGTCAAGTGAAAGGCAATCTGGCTCCATGTAGAGAGCGAGAAGAGGAGATCTGAAGAAATTGAAAGGAAGAAAGAAAGAGAACAAACACATTGGGAGACTGCGCATGACTTTCATTCAGGGCAAAAGGCAGGAAAAATCAAGACAATTAACTGGCTGACGCATGGATCTCCTCCACGGGAACCCGAGCACATGCCGGGAAAATAAATCAGTGGAATAAAAGTTCGATCTTGGAAAGGAGAAAATAATCAATACGTTTATTGAGAAATAAATGTTCAGCTTGCCAAGCCGCTAAGAAAGTTCAACAAAATTTTCCAAGGAAAAATGATCATACAAAGTGTCAATTCGTCGTTGAATATCCATTTTTATTTTATTTTTTTAATGGTCTGTAACTGACAACTCTTTGCGTAAATTACCGACGACCCAAACCCGCTTTTTTTTCACCGGCATTTATTTATCCCAGGGATTTCTAAAAGGTAGAAAGCCAATTTTGTTGAAGGGCAAAAACAAAGCGTACATACTAATTAACTTCTGACAAGTGCAGAACGGAGAGTAATTCTTTTCACTGCGGAGTGTCATTTTTCCCAGAAAATGCGTAAAAACGCAGACAATTTTCATGAAACCATTCAGAGGGATGACGCAAGAAGACCAAAAAGCAAAATACTTTGGGACAAATCAAGCTAAAATAAAGAAAAATGATCAATTCTTTATTTACCACATGTTGATTGTGTTTCTTGTTGCATTTGTTTGTGGCTAAACAATGAAAGTAATTGTCCCCGGAATTCCTGATTCAAGTCATCTTACACACATCCGATGGCTGAAATTGTTGACCGGCGCCAGTCGGGAACTTTTTTTTTTTTTTCTACAGTGAATTCAACATCTGCCAACTAAACTATCCGAAAACAGATGTCAGAAGCTGGCATGCAACCTCGTTTAAAAAGAAAAATGTGTCACCTTTACTAGAGGGCTCTAGGAATCAAAATGGTGGCGGTATTATAGTAGCCTTGTTACAAAACAAATCCGAATCCAAATGGCCTTTAATGTCATTGTACTCAGAGTACGACAAGATTGGTTGAAATATATCAATTTAATCAATTAACTTGTTTACTGCCATTGACGGCTAAAGACGTCAAATCTCCATTTCTTTTTTAACTCGGCTTGTAGTGAATGAGTTAAATATTAAATAATTAAATAGAAAATAAATGTGAAATTAAATAAATACAAGACAAATGGTTTTACGTGCTCAAAATCACCGAAATGAACATTACGATGATTGTCACCAACCATGATCTGACTGGAAGAAATTGATATTTAATATTTTGTTACTGAGCTATTCAAAATCAGTAAAGCAGGACTTATAAATATTCTGGTCCCATCTCAGAAGAGCTCCCAGCCACGATTGTTCAACGGATTTCGAAGTAAAGGTATACCTCCACTGTGGTGATGGAAGCATATATGTAGCGATGGCAGGGGACTATAATATCCTCTAATGAGGTTAGAGGTGCAGAGTGAAAATGGAGAATGCAGTCTTGCGTGTGTGTGGGGGGAGGAGGAGGATTAACTTCTTCTTTATAATTTCCACCTTTCATATGAAAATGCCAGATGAGATATTTTTCAGTCTGCTTTCAGGAAAGAGTTCATGAAAAACTCATTTTCTTCCTCTTGTGCTTCCGTCCCGGAGTAAAGATGCCGCTCAGTTAGCATGACCCGTTCAGTCAAACGATTAACGTTTGCCAGTGTTACTTTGAAAAAGTAATTCGTAATCGGGTTATGATTACACCTCTAAAGGTAACCTAGTGGACAACCGAGGGAGGTAAATCATAGATAATGTAGCAACAAGCTTAGCATTGTATGCTAACCTAGCGCATAATAGGTAGATATGACA
This sequence comes from Idiotropiscis lumnitzeri, assembly GCF_059441095.1. Lineage (NCBI taxonomy): Eukaryota > Metazoa > Chordata > Actinopteri > Syngnathiformes > Syngnathidae > Idiotropiscis > Idiotropiscis lumnitzeri. The sequence goes on along the minus strand of NC_142395.1, from coordinate 29,069,511 downwards.
CGGACTTAACTTGGCCACGTTAACAAGCAAGTATACAAGTAAGTATTCCCACCTACGGAAATTTCCTCACCCGGAATAAAAACATATGCATTCAATTTTCTACGACTATATTACATTAACAATCCATTCCTCACAAGGGAAATTCTGATATTCGCAACCCGGAAGCCGTAGCGAAGCCCGCAGTCGCGCAAACTCAAGCAGTTAACAGCTCCATACAACGGGAAAACTTGGACCGCTCCGCCATGATCGGATCCACAATGCGATGGAAATAATCAATGCCACTACATCCGTTGACTTGATGTGCTGGGCCTGTTTCATTTGATTTAACCGTGCAGAATTCCTTGAGGGAAAACAGTAAATACAAGAAGGGAATCAATGAAAGTGGATGCCAAGTTGAGCTGTGATCCAGATGAACGAAACAACGGAGGGCAGCCAAGAGAACGTAATGCGTGAAGGTTCTCCTCTTGGCTTCATCAGCGCCGAATTGCGACCCAAACCGATTCAACGCACGCACGGAATCACTTTTAAAGACCTCCTTTCAACGGCCCGCAGTGTACATGCAAAATGTGCCATGACTGCAGAACACAGAAACGCTCAACTGGTAAATCGGCGGCCAAGCAACATTCTTGTGCTGGAAATGAAATTCTGAAAGAGAAGAAATATCTTTTCAGGGACTTCTTCCTCAGACTTGATCCAAAACCAAATTGGTCATCGCAGTCAATCGGCAAAATGCTGCTCAACGTATTTTTCCGATGAGGTCGGCTCACGTCTTTAACAAGACGTGACATTGAAAAAGAGTAATCGCAACCTTGTGTTTTCTCCACGTGAATCTCAAGACTGATTCAGTACAATTCCATTAGCCCTCCTCCTCTTTCTCCTCCAGCTGAGAGCTCTGCATCTGTCATTCATCACCAGCTGCAGAGCCACAATGAAAATTAATTTTCCCCACCGCACATCCAGTCGCCTCCCTCACCCACTGTTCCCCGCTCAAGCCTTGACTTTCTTGATATGATTAAACTCTAATTCCGGACGTTTCGTCTCTACCGGGATGACAAATGTGAAAATGTCTCTTACTTCCGGCACTTCTTACTTCTGCAAAAACAGGAGAGAGGCCTGATTAAAAAAAAAAAAAAAAGGCGCTGGCTCATTTCAGAAGCACAACAACAACCGATTGCAAGTGATGGCAAAATGAAGCTTCAAATTTGCTTCATGAAGCAGCTGCTGTATTTTGGAGTCCTCTAGATGGCACTGTTGGTTTTCAAAAATGCCAATTCATTGTGATTTCAGCCCAATGTTGAACCGAGAGTGCCATCTACAGGAGTCCAAAAATACGACAACTGCTTCATGAAACAGTTTTGAAGCTTCATTTTCCCATCACTGCTAAACGGAACGTTGCTAAACATGTCCGTGTGACAAACGGGAGCGCTTTTTAGTCCATCAGGGACAAGAAACAGTCCTGTCACCTGGTAGCTTTGGAGTGGATTTTGGTCTGACATGCGAGCTAATCCAAAGTTTGGCAACCTGCAAAGGCACCCGCTGGACTTGTCGGCAGATGGAAGAAGACTGCAAGGTAGAATAATAAACGCTGGGCCAGGCTTCAGGGACTGACGGCTAACATCAGATGACACGGGGGCAAGAATAACAAAAAAAAAAAAGCAAGATCAATTTTTGTGTATAGTGTGTACATTATTGAACCTGTAAACAAACATAAAAGTGTAAATCTCTTTTTGCCGTGTGTTGACTTGCTGAGTGGGCGTGAAGGACGGAGCAGTCTGCAGTGAGGGAGGGTCTACGAGAGACTTCGACACGATCTCACATCTTCAGGGAATGTCCATTACCGGTGAACACTACAGAAAAAAAAAAAAACAAAACAAAACAGATGACCTCCGCGCAGAACAACCCAATTCCATTCCGAGAGCAATTTAGAAAAGACCTCAGCTGCAACAAAGATCCTCACGTAAAACAAACAAAAATTATAATACAATAAATAAATTCACAAATAAAATATTATTTTCTATTTGAAGTTTACAAAGGCTTCCTTTTCCATGAATGTTTTGCATAGGAGATGTTGTCCCCGTTCCGGCGTGGGTTTCCTCCGAGCACTCCCGTTTCCTCCAACATTCCCAAAAAATGCGTGGCGGGTTGATTGAACATTCTTAATTGCCCTTAGGTATACGTTTGAGCGCGGATGGAAGTTCGTCTAGGTGTGCCCTGCGATTGGCTGGCAAACCGTTCAGGGTGTACCCCGCCTACTGCCTGAAGAGAGCTGGGATAGGTGCCGGCGCTAGTGATGGGTGAATGAAGCTTCAAATCTGCTTCATGAACCACTTGTAGTATTTTTGGACTCCTCTAGATGGCGCTCTCTGTTCAACGAATTGCCATTTTTTTTTAAAGCAACAGTGCCATCTAGAGGACTCCAAAATCCAACAGCTGGTTCATGAAACAAATTTGAAGCTTCATTTTCCCATCATCAAGCAGTTCAGAAAATGGATGACATTGGCCAAATCATCACATAAAAAACAGCCACAAAAGCACATGAGATTGGACCCACAGGCCAAAAAGTCATCGAGAATTTTTTGGGATCAAAAAGCATCGACTATACAAAACTTACAGAAAGTGGAAAAGCAAATTGCAGACAAAACCAAAAAGTGTTGGAGTGGCCATTCTCTGTCCAGTCTTCCAGAAGAACATTTGCCAGGTCAATACAAAAAGCTGCATGCCGACGATCATCCCTCCAATTTCTGAAAGTAACAAAAGTTGAAACGATCGAGTGCGGCGGTGGGTGTCAGTCGTGCTTGAGCGGGTCCAAATGAATGTGCGACACCACGAGAAGAGAGAGAGAGTGGGCACCGAACTGGCAGGACTGCGCCACTGGTCCGGCGTTCTCGGTTAATTCTCAAGACAGGCTCATGCGAGGATCTTAACTGGATCTTTCCTCTTCTTCCCGAAGCGCAAAAGGACAGCCGAGAGAAACACGCAAACCCCCGAGAACCCGCGGAGATTAAAAAGGGTCAAAAATACAAATCGTTGAGTGATTTTTTTTTCCCAATTCCCTTCCTGTGGAAATAACTAATTGATGTGTCCTCGGTGTGATTGCCTCTCACCTTGCTGAGTGAGTGTCACTCAACCCCAATGCGGAGTGAATCTCTTGTCTTTCAGGAGAATGCCGAGTGCCGTGTTTTTTGTGCGCACACACGCGTTGTTGTTGACAGTCGGCCATCACACCTCAACATCACTCGCACGGTTTTTGGGACGGAGGCAGGCAAAAGAGACAAGTAGAACGGCTTTGATAAATGGCGGCAGGATTTTTGGTGATGGGAGACGTCAAGGCCTCCAAAATGTACACAATTTGTTCGTGAAGGTCATTCGTTTACCGCTTGGCTCCAGATCCGCAACGTTCATCCATTCATCATCCGAGACGCTTCAATTTTGTCATTTTCTTCTCGGCCATCCAAGTTTCATGAGAATCTTTTTTGAACTGAAATTCAATCAGTTCAATGCACTGTTGTTTTCGTCAACGATGACGAAAACATTTCGTCGACGCCCCTCTTTTTTTCACGACGTGAACGAGACGATGACGGGCTAAACGAGGTTCTTCGACGACGAAAACAGGACGTGACATACGTGAGTTTTCACAGACAAGATGAATTATTATCGGTTCTCGAAAAAGGCTTAATCCCACCCGTTTTTTTTCCAACTAACTTTGGATTCGGTTGAAAAGCAAAAAGCCGACTGAGGTCAAATGAACTAAAGTTGTATCTTGCCGAGTGGAGCCAGCAGGAGGAGCGAGCGCAACAAAAGAGAAAGGCAAAAACAAGTGAGAGTGAGTCAGGCGGCATATTTTAAAGCCGTGGCCGCGCGTACATTTCAGACAATCAGTGTCAGCCGGTCCGCGCCATCGAAAACTCGCTCAGATTTGAAGTCTGAAGACGTCGGTTCTTTCGGCATCTCCGTTCTTGTAATCTTCATGCTCGAGTGTCCGTGGGAGCAGAATGACTCCAGGTGACGAGCTGTCAGACGCTCCGCCCGTCAAGATGACTGTCGGGTCAAAGGTGAAAGCGAGCCCGTGGCGGCAACGGTGCGGCAGCGTGGCTCCAAGCTGCGTTGGAGGCCGGATGACTGACTGTGGCTTTGTTTTTTTGTTTTTTTGTTTTTCGATTGCTCCCCACAGCCCGCAACGCCGCTATCATGCTGTCTTGTTTAGTCGGACGAAGCCTCGGAGGATAGATTTGATGAAATCCTCCCGCCGAATGTGAAGCGCTTAAAACTGAGGTCGAGGATGTAAACGGTTTGATTCTTTGTCATTGACATATTCTCTTGCATCGCAAGCGGTGACACGGTTCTAATTGGGGGCATTTATAATGCCGTACTTCTGGACTATAAGGCATAGCAACTCCTTTTTAAAAAAAACCAAAACAAAACAATATACAAGCTTCACCAGGCTATAAGTCGCAGTTTTCTATGTTTAAAAAAAAATCTTGAAACAGTGCCTTTTAACACGGCAACAACTTTGCTAATTAAAACAGAACAGACCCAAGAGAAAAAAAAATTAAAAAAATCAAGATTTATTTTGCGTATTTTCTGAACTATAGAGCGCCCCTAGTGGTGAAAGAAAAATCCACAGTCATGTACGATTACCCACATGCTTCAAAATCGAGGAAGAAAGTAGCGGTTTATAGTCTGGTAAATACGGTAATAACAAAACAAGGACTGAGTTGAAATCAACATTTGCTCCGCGCATCTGGTACTGTATCTTGCGACAATGCTCGGAAAAAAAAAAAATAAAAATTTGCAAGATGGCTGAAAAGAGATGGTCTTGAATTCCCATGGTTTGAAACAGGAAGGAAGGAAGAAAGAAAAACAAAACTCATGAATGTAAAACACAAAGCCTCTCAATGGCAATTCGCACGCATTTCCTGCTGCAGCTGACACTTTGAGAGAAGCAGCGCTCTTTGCACGTTTTATTCCGACCAACAAAAGCGAGTGCGGCAGAAGCACTGGCGTCGCGTACAAAGCTCAACCGCCAAGCCGGCTCACGAAATGTTGCCTGTTCATGTGAAAAAGAAGGACTCCAACATGCCCGTGACCTTGTTGACCTCCGTATTGTCTCAGATGGCTTGTTGCAATTTGACATCAGAAATCTGTGTGCCGACGGGAAACCTTGGATCGATAGCAGACAAACATTCATCAGTTGCTTCACCCTTCATAGGAGGAGCCTATCCCAGCTGACTTTGCGAGAGGACGTAGGGGCACTGAAGAGGGTCTCATCCAGCTTGTCAGTGAAATTCAGAAAAGCCACGCAGGCATCGGGGGGAGAACATGCAAACGCCACACAGGAAGGCCAAACTCACAACCTCTGCAGTGTGACGACATCGTGCCGCCGCTTGACAAAATCATGAGGACTAAATTGCACAGACATCATCATTACCCTATCGAAGGGGAATGCAATATATATATATATATATATATATATATATATATATATATATAAATATAAATGTCATTGAAAAACCACAGTATTTAGAAATGTTTTTTTCATTTAAATTTTTTTCAAGTTCGGCGGGCCAGGTTAAAACATTTAACGGGCCGCATGTGGCCCCCGGGCTGTAGTTTGCCCACGCCTGGTTTAAACATTAGGGTCAAAGTTATTGTTGGGTTGATCCTTTTTCCGAAACAGTTTATGATGAAACCAACTTGAGTTGAGTTCTAGTGTGGCAAAATAAAAGCGCAACCTTCCGATATTTCGGACCAATCCTGCGTTCCTGTTCATGTTTCCCAGGAGGCTGCCAAGCACTCTGCCGCTGTCCTTCACCCACACTTCACAGCAAGCAGTTCCACCACATCTGATGGTGCGTCACGTCGTGCCGCTCCGGAATCTATGTGGGAATCCGACGGGAGGCACGATGTGGGCTTTGGTTCTGCCGCTACTACTAATGAGCTGTAATCTGGAGTAGCAGGAGGGAGCGCAAGTAGTGTTTGTTGCGAAACGAGAAAAATGTGTGTGGGGGGGGGGGGAATCAAAGCTCAGGTGCGCAATTCTTCAGACCGAAAGACATAAAAGGAGGCGGCGTTAGAGACAATCTAGGTGGGGATCATGCGCTTTCCGAGATGTTTGGATCTTGGTAGCGGCGAAAATAAAGTCGATTCCTCACAGCTGTTTCAGTGGTGTGTCATCAAAGCCTTTTTTCTTTTTTTTTTGCAGTCTGCATTAGCTGGTCACCAAACATTCTTGTCATCTGACTCTTTTTAAAGAGGAAACTTTGGAAGCTGATACGGTCCGAAAAAAATGAGGCTTGTCATGAAATGTTCCTCATTTTTCATCCCCGGCCTTGAAATATGACACCACCTGCGAGGGGGGGGGGGGCGGAGAAGAAGAAACACGGGTAATATGTTTCAATGACAGTCTGGACTGTTCTGGAAAAAGAAAAAGGCTTATGTCATCTGCAGGAGCATGAAAAGGAAGAAGGAATGAATTTATTTCAATTCCGACCTGCCCGGGAGCGAATGAAAGGTGTGTCAAAGCAGAACCAAAGCAAAACAAAGTGCTCAGAAGACGAGAGATACAAAGATGCATCCTGCAAAAGAAAGATGAAGATGGAGAGCGAGCAATCTTTTTCACCTCAGGCTTAGAGTGCTAAAAGCGACGTGTTCCCCTGGTGACAAAGCACAGTAGGTTACTCGGGAAAACACCCAACCCTTGCCTATTTCTCTCGCCCTGGATTTTACCTTTTTTTTTTTTTTTTTTCCTGTCCACATCTCATTTGGAGGCATCTGTTCGTCAGTAACTTCATTTGTGCAGAGTGCAAATACTCGGCATCTCCGCCTCGCCATTGTGCTTCCCGAAAAGCGGAGAAGAAGCCAGACTCAGTCGTCAGCCTCAGCCAGCATTAGCCCCAAACAGTATCAGCCGGGCTTTATTACATGTCAGCATCTCTTCCTTTCATTTTTTGTCAGGCGAGGAGATTACGCCCCAGGCCAGAAAGATATGCAACAGCAGGGGGAGGGGGGGGGCGGCGGTGGTGAAAGGGAGGATGAGCGAGCCAATGATAATAGACGGGGAGGAAAAAGGAGAGTGGAGGCAGCTTGGGATATCTTGAGGAGCTCAAACCACAGGTGTTTCTTTAATCGCTTGCTTTGTTGGAAATGAGGAGTTCGGCCTTCTTTCTTTTCCTGCCGCCCATGAGCTCCAAAATATTTTCCCTTTCCTCTTCTTTCTCCACTTTGCAATATGTGGGTGACGCCCTCCCTCCATCATATCTCACGTTCATTCAATGGGTAATTCTGCGTGCTTTTTCTTTGTCTTCTTAAGCCCCCCCCGAATGCTCCCCCCACCCCCACCTCCCCATCCCGACCACTCAAAAAAGGACCAACCGCAACAGAGTGGAATGACTCGTCAGTGATTGATTTTTTTCACGGCCGATACCGAGTGAGGGGTAAATGAAGCTTCCAATCTGCTTCATGAAGCAGTTGTCGTATTTTTGGACTCCTCTAGATGACACTCTCGGATCAACATTGGGCTGGAAGAACAATGATTTGCCATTTTTTTAAACCCTTTTTTTAAAACCAACAGTGCCATCTAGGGGACTCTTTTATACAGCAGTTGGTTCATGAAGCAGATTTGAAGCTTCATTTTCCCATCACTACCGATACCGATTATTAGTAGTCATGGAGGCTCATCGCCGATATTTGAAGCCGATATTCTTTTGCTGAAAAAAATATAAAAATGGCGTCAAATTTTTGAAAAATAAAAACCCCAATACTAAATTCCTTTAGGCAACCAACTTGTGATTTACGACATCCTAACAAACTACTACCACCAAACTAATGTAGTAATAAAACGTGTTGGACATCATAGTACCGTCGTTGAGCTCGGGGCAGGGCGGCCATTTTGTTCTCTTTCAGTATGACTGCGCCCCATTAGACAACGCAAGGCTCATAAAGTTATTCTTGCTTTGATGTCGACGAACTTGCACAGAACACTGACCTCAACTTTGGATCAACTAAAACACAGCGAGCCACCAGAGCCTTTCTAATGCAAAAATCTGTGACATTTGACCCCAAAAATGTAGTTCTGGATGAATGAACAAAAATTCCCAGTCCACCAGCCGGAACCTTGTCAAAATCTTCCCAGAAGAGTGCGGCTGTAATAGTTTTCCTCTGCTAAATCTTGTTGTCCATATTTTTCTGTTCGTCATAACGATTGTGGACCACACATATGGCGGGAGAAAGCAAAGTTGCCCTGTTTGCAATCGACAGCCGTTTTGTGTGTGACTCACTTACTACGTTCATACTCGTCGGCTGGCAGCCGACCTCCTTTCGTTCTCATCTCTCTTGTTGATAAATATGGGTAATACCTAAGTCGCATTAGCACAAGATTGAGTTTTTTTTTCTTTTTCATTTAAGTGAGAGACATACAGCTATTGATCATATGGTGAGAAATAGCTGCGCCATCTGCCATGCGCGGCACGGATAACCATGGTCAAGTGATTCGCTTATACAGGCCATTTTGTCGAGACTTGAGATGCAACTCATGCAGTGCCTTGAGTCAGTCAACATTTAGAGACTCCTTTTTTTTTTATTCATTTATTTTTATTATTTTGCTTTGACGTGCAGGCTAAAATTTGTTGTAGCAGCGCTATATGGTGGCAATGTCCTTGGTACGTGGCAGATTGTGAACAATGGTGAAGCAACACATGTAGACAGATGATACAACAATACTCACAGGTATATATTCTTTTTCCTCTGAGAAGAATGACTAAATATAACGGAATCTTGATGAGCGATTGCGACTGCCTCATGTCAATCGGTTTGTATTTTTCAGCCCAAAACCAAAAGGAGCGCGCCCATTGTTTAGATTCTGTTTAAATTAGTGATGGGAAAATGCAGCTTCAAATTTGCAGCTGCTGTATTTTGGAGTCCTCTAGATGGCACTCTTGGTTTTAAAAAATGGCAATTCATTATGCTTTCAGCCCAATGTTGAACAGAGTGTGCCACCTAGAGGAGTCCAAAAATACTACAAGTGGTTCATGAAGCAGATTTGAAGCTTCATTTATCCATCACTAGTTGAAATGTCATTACTTTAATTTTACAAATTATAATTTTGTAGGGTGATATATTTCTTATTAAAACAACTTTTTTTAAGTTAGGCTTAAATGGAATAACGGCATTCCAGTTGAATAAAGAAAGATGATTTAAGACAAGCGTTCTGGGTTACGAGCATGTTCTATAAATTAAACTCTTAAGGCACCCCTGCGTTTTCGTAGAAAAACCCATGAACCAAAAGCATCTCTAAGACTGAAACGGACGCAATGTGCAGGTAGCAAGTTTGTCCTTTTTCTTGATTGGAAGGATAGCAGAAGATTGACACCTAATTAGTACCGCTGTCCAATCCCACTTTCAAACATGCCTGAAGTGTCCAAACCACTTCTGTCAGCTCCTTCCCAGATGCGTTCTTCAAATGAAGTGTTTGTTGACCAACAGTCTAAAGCTTCAACGTGTGCCGTCGGAGTTCGAACATTTTTAAGGCAACCGGCTGGGTTTTTACAGCGTGAGCAGCCAGAAACACCTGCGCCTTTGGTGACCCACCATACGCGTCTGTCAAATCTGCTCCCCAGGTGGCGGCACAATGCATTCATACAGTATGTAGACGTGTGCACGTGTGCGTGAAAGTGCTGTGTTCAAATCTTGTTGACTAAGTCTGCACACCCGTGCGCGTGTGCGTGTGTGTTTTCTACACGTGTTTGCCGACTTGTGGAGGTAGACACAGCTCCTACACAGTTCGGACCCGAAGGCAACCGGGTGGGAACGTACGCATTGAGCTGTGACCACCAACAGTTGTGCGGGTCTTTATTGGCTCCATCCCTTCCTCAGCATCATGTACCCTTTCAGTCGCAAGGACACAGATGGTCTCACTCTGTCAGCCATGACTGCCCTGCAGCAGAACCATTTCCCTTTTTATAGTTGTCAACTCTTCCACCGCATCAAGAGATGATGTGTCGGAAAACTAAAAGCACGCAATATACTTTTACAACCAGCTTTTAGACAGATATTGATCGAGCTTTATTTTAATGCGGCATTCAGTCAGTCTGCCGTGTTTAAAGTTCAGCTTCATCAAAATGCAGAGGTGTTTTGAGATACGAGTCATGCGGTTAAATTAGTTTTTTTAGGATTTTTTTTTTCGCTTTGATCTGCGAGCACAAATTATAAATGAAGCTTCAGATCTGCTTCATGAAGCAGTTGTAGTATTTTTGGACTCCTCTAGATGGCACTCTCTGTTCAACATTGGGCTCCATTTGCACCAACGGCGCCATCTAGAGGACTCCAAAATACAGCAGCTGGTTCATGAAGCAATTTTGAAGCTTCATTTTCCCATCACCAGTTAACTGCTCCTTCACTAATCAATAAGCCAGTCGAGTTGAATCCCAAAAAATCATCCTTTACGAAAATAGATTTTTTTTAAATTGTCATTTACAATATGTACGTATCAATGTGGTGGAGAACTACACTACATAATAAGGAAAGGTGATATTTAGATCCTCACATAAACGGACCAAGCGTGCATTAAAAAGACTCCCGTAAATATTTGATCCTTGACATTCGATTTGAGAGAATTGCATTAAGGTGGGCGGCACGGTGAGATAATGGTAAGCACATCTTCGGCCTCACAGTTGAGAAGTTCTTGCGACCCTAACGTCAACCCAAATGAGGACAAGCACGAGAGAAAACGAATGGACAAACATATTAAGACTTCTTCCAACCCAGTCGGAGTTTTCAATAAGCCCAGACAAAAGCCCCCCCTTGGCCAATATTTCGACGCATTAACAAATGCGTCATGTCCAATTTTCTTCTTGCAATAAGACGCCATCCGCCACACAAGAGCTATAAATCCACAAAGCCTTCTTTCTGCTGCTTGAACATAAGGGGAGTTCATTTAAATTGATTCTTAAATGATATATAAGGCAGTAAATCATCTTGAAATGGGGAGCTGCAGAAGGCACACTAAGACTGCCAGGTTAAAAATACGGGGGGGGGGGCGCTGTTATTTATAGTGACGTCGATGCGTCTTTTTTCCATCTGATGGCTGAGACGACAGAAGGGCTCACGGAACACGGCAGGTAATGAGAAGCTGTCTTCAGGTAGAAGTTTCATGGTAAGTTTTCAAACAGCCACACACTTAGATGCAGGAAAAAAAAAATACACAAATGACAACGGACATAAAAAAACTGCTTGGTCAAAATCATTAACAAAATGGATTAAAAAAATCATAAGTATCGACAATATTTGTTTTTAATATCGGTTTCCGTTTTCCAGACTCCTCATTCTGGTAGTAAATTCAGAGTACCGTTCTCATAGATCATAGGTGTCCAACTCTGGCATGCGGGCCAAATTTGGCCTGCAGTGTAATTAATAATATTGATAATAATAATAGTAATTTTGAAAAACTAAACATTGCATTGGATTAATAAAAGCATTTATTATAAAGCATTTTTTTTTTTAAATCAGCATTTATATTCGCATTAAAAAATTAAATGCAGGCCCGTTTTACTGTTGAACAGAGAGTGCCATCTAGAGGAGTCCAAAAATACTACAACTGCTTCATGAAGCAGATTTGAAGCGCCATTCATCCATCACGAGTGTTTAGTTCAGGCCAGACTAAACAAAATCTACATTTTAATTCCCCATTGCCACTTGATTTAGAATTGGTGTGTAATTATTTCTCATTATGTTTCTGGGATATGTGCAATCCAGTTGTTTCCGGGGTAAATATACTTTAAGAACAGTGTCGGTGAATGGGCTTTAACAAATTGGAATTGGGCGTCTTGCCTGGAGATGTAAATCGTCAGTCCAAATTTCCTGGATAGAAGCACACAATTTGGAATCGCACATGAATATAAATCCATCCTTTGCCGTTAAATTTGCAGTCTGCATGCAGTTGTGCAGATAATGTAGTGGCTACAGTGGCAAGGCGAGGCTTTTAGCGTCAAGAGATCATATTTCTGCCCTAGATCTTGAAAAAACATATCAGTATTCCGCGTCCGGGGCCCGTGTCTGGCAATGAGATGATGGATGTGTCTCAGTAGCTGTGCTTGGAAAAAGGGAGCCGAAAGAAGGACAGGAGCAGAAACGGAGCGCCCGGCCCCGCTCGCACGGCTCCGATCTCCATTTGAGCACAACAAACACACGAGACCAATCACTCATCTGGTCTGAGCATCGATGACTGCGTATGAATACCATATTGCTTTTGATGGATGTGTACCAGCAGAGGGCAAATCTGCAAAACATTGGTACTCTGGAGGGGAAAAAAAAATATTTGGATAGGATTGTTTTGCACTCTGAGGACCAAACCACACATCTGATAAATTATTCACATGCATGTGAGTCATGTCAGGGTTGCACCTCATAATAAATGTTTCTTTGGATATAATTGCAAGCATTTGTTATTCATGTAAACATGGAATTTTAATATTTATAAACATGTACAACGTGTGTACCGTATTTTCCGGACTATAAGCCACTCATTCTTTCCTGGATTTTGAAGCGTGCGGCTAATACAACGGTGCGGCTTTTCTGTGGATTTTCTTCCACCACTAGGGGCGCTCTATAGTTCAGAAAATATGCTAAATGAATCTTGATTTTTTTTTTCTCTCTTGGGTCGGTTCTGTTTTAATGAGCAAAGTTGTTGCCGTGTTAGAAGGCACTGTTTGAACAATCTGTTGATGTACCTTTATGTGCAAAATCGTTCTGGACATGCAGTCAACAACTCTTTTTTGAAAAGATAGAAAACTGCGGCTTATAGTAGATGCCTCAAATTTGCTTCATGAACCAGCTGTCGTATTTGTTGAGTCCTCTAGATGGCACTGTTGCTCTAAATAAAGGGTTTATTAAAAATATGGCAATTCATTGTGCTTTCAGCCCAACGTTGAACAGAGAGTGCCATCTACAGGAGACCAAAAATACTACAACTGCTTCATGAAGCACATCTGAAGCTTCATTTAGCCATCACTAGCTTATAGCCAGGTGCGGCTTGTATATTGTGCCATCGACGATTTGGACTCAGTAAACAAAGTAAAATTTGAGAGTAAAATATTTTGTACCGAGTCAGATTTGCAGTTGACGTACGCTTCTCCGAAACATATTTGGATGCTTTTTTCTGTCTGTACCTGAGGGTATCCTCTTTTGGTTAAAATCGAGGCAACATGTCACTCGAAATTGTTTTGATAAATATTTAAGCACAGCAAAGCCCGAAGGGCCTCGAGTGAGCCGGCGACAATAAATGCTAAAATGAGAGAGAGAACGAAAGAGTGCGAGAGAGAGAGAGAGGAAAGAACGGTCGTAAACATACAGATGAGAAACCAAAGAACCTTTGGAGCAGGTCTCCAGCCAGCATCAAGTTATTCTCAGTTTGAAAGTTCAGCTTCATTATATATTTCACAAGCGCATAAACGATGCATTTCATCTTTAAAATATCTTCCGCTTTGGATTATTTTGCATTTCAATGCATGGAATTTTGTTTAAGCTGCTTTTGCCACTTCTTTTTATTCCACGTCTGGCTCGTGCCTGCCAGTTGGTGTCAATGTGAACGAGACCAATCTGCGCCAATCTTTCCGCCAGGCCCGTATCGCGTTCCCTCCACCGGCATACAAAGCTTCTCTTTGCGCTGACACCAGTCAGTGATCTTAAAGCTCAACTTCAAAAGTGACTACGTTACGTTTCATTTCATGACATGACATCATTGCACAGCTGCTTTTGTCCTCAACTTACAATTACATTTAGAAAAAGTCTGGAGGCAGCTGTGCAAAAATGGTCTTGAGCAGCACAAAACATCTGGGGATTATTTTGAAGGGTTACAAAATAAAAAATATTAGACAGGGTTCCAAATGAATCCCGTTGAGTTGTGGTTTTATTCTTTGGTGAACGATTTGGCGTAATGACCAGTCACTCGGTACAACGACAACCAGGGAAATGTAAACGATCTCACGATTGTATTTGTTGCGGGTCGACTAACGCAGCTCAATAATTCAAGTGGAAAACAGATATCTGTATGGTCCGGACCGGCCGGGAGCACTTTCCACACATATGTCACAGTCTGCGACCGGATTTGACTTGGAAATCGAGTACCATTTAGGAAAAAAAATGCGGCCATTTTTTTTTACTGGAATTCATTTTTTTTCTGGTTGGCTATCGCAACTGTCTATCAACTGTGAGAGCCTGTTCATTCACACAGCAAAGACTCCAGCAGGGAACAATCTGAAGGCTCGGCGGAAAAGAACATGCCGCTGGTCTTACAAAATCTGCCTGGCAACATAAGCCAGCTGAATTCTGATTGGACAAAAATTCTCACCTAAAAATAAAATGAATGTGAACAATTTATATATATATATATATATTTTTATAATATATCTTTAGATATATTTTTGTTTTAAACCAAATAAAAAAAAATCCAACAGTGACGCACACATTGAAGTGACAAATGACATTTTGCTACAATAAATACAACATTTCATATGTAAGGATTATAGAAAAAAAATATGAATCAATGAAGTAGACCAACAATGGTGGTGTCTTGAATATTGTAGTATTTACAAATGATCTCCCATGTTATCCCTTTAGCCTGCCCAGTTTTTCCTTCCTTTCTTTTCTATTAACCGTCTTTCCCCCCCCTTTTTACCGCTGATAACAATCAAGCAGCTGCCTGACCAAAGGTATAAAAATTGCAAGTCTAATTGTCTTCAGATCAATGGAAGCGAGAAGGCACAAAGCAATTGCGGAAGCATAGCTTCCCACAGCCATTGGTTTTTAGCTACAGAGCTCTAATTAACATGGCTCGATACGGAGCGTTACTTGAAGCAATGACAAACAACACTTGCTTTATCTCACTCACTCCTTTAATTGAATCAACGGCGTAATTGACAGATTTTTATTCTTGGAGAACAGGACATTGGATTTCTCCTAAAGTCAGATGGCAACCTTGGTTTGTAGTTCACTGCGATGACCTTGACTATCAAGAAAAAAAAAATGCTACAATGAGCATGAGGTGGTTAATGTTGTGTCCAAATTGATATGGAAGCGTCTTCTGCCTCCAAACAAATGAGTCAGCACGCAACTCGGTACTACGTAACGTTTAATGTGATGACATTTTTTATTTTTAATGACTACTCTTATTATTGCTTATTCCAAAAGAAGGACAAGCCTCAACAAAGGCGTAATGAAAGAAGACGACCATGCGCAGCAGATGACATCGGAATTGACATCAGCTCACGCTCAAAAAACATTCCGATGCCGATGGATCCGTTCCTTTGCGGGCAGAGATTTGCCAGGAAGTGCAATTACTCAGACGGATGCTCGCGGGTGATGCAATGTTCCGCCAGAATTTGGACATCAATGGCCACAGGGATGAGCATCGTAAAGATGTGAGGCGTTGGATGCTAACATAAGAACTGGTCACAGGTTAGCTAACTCGTCAACCACTGGATGCGCCGTTGCTTGATGTCGAATATACGAGAGCATTTTTGCTTTTTACTAGCCTTCTCTGCTGGCCTAACATAATTAAAAAAAAAAAAATCATGATCCTATTCTTCACATTGATGTATTCTATCCTTGTGTTGAAATTTTAGGTTAGAATTTTTATCCAATCAGAATTCAGCTGGCTCGTGTTGCCAGGCAGATTTCACAATACCGGTCTCACGCACGATTTGCCCGAGGGCTTCAGACACAATCGTGCGGGCGTCTCTTCTGTGTCAAGGTGGCTTTTACACTTGATAGACAGTTGCGAAGGCCAATCAGATCGCGAGTTGATGACAGTAAGGCCTTCTCGCTGGCCTTACGTTGAAGGCGATGAACGCGGCTTGTGATTGGGGGGCAGCGTTATGCGTAATCAACACACCAGAAAAGTCGTCAATGGCGATAGAGCGCCAAACTATAGAGCGCCCCCTATCGGTGAAAGAAAAATCCACAGAAAAGCCGCATCGATGTTTGATGTATGGGGATTCATGGACACTTTTTGGACATCCTATTGCAATCGTGGCTATATAAGCTATAAGAAAAATTAATACAAATAAATAAATGAACATCATATGCACAAATTGGATGTTGTGGTCTGTGTTCAAGCTTGGCTGCCACATCTTTGTTGTTTATTTTGCTAAACTATCCGCCTCTAATCCCTTTAATTCCTCTCAAGTGGCATTCCGAGATCAAATAGGCATCCACAATAACAACATCAGTGCCCATTAAGCAAGTTCGGTGATGAGGTCTGGAAACCATTTGGGATATTGTTTAAACTCCTCCAAATGCTTTCTCGATATCTTACAAGGAAAGCGGAGCAAGACGATTGTTTGGTACACAAATGCGTTGGGAGGTATCGGGTGGACGGACTTGTATCGAGGACAACCTTCAAATGTTGAGATTTAGTCTCTGTGGTCGAGTAATTTGCTTTATGTTCTCAAGTCGCACCTAGAAACATATTTAGGAAACCCACAATAGTCTGTGGAATTGAAATTTGCGGTAATCGCGAGAAACATCTTGGTAAGTAAGTAAACTGACAGAATTAGCTTCAAGTTGCTCTTGGTCAGGATTTTTCCCTCCAAATGGAAAGAGATTTTTCTTTAAAAAAATCTATAAGTTTATATATTTTTTCTCAAGTCAAGAAAGAAATCATTTTAATTACAGTGCATTTATAATTTAATACTGTGCAAAATGTAATAAAACGATAAGCGCAAAGTTCTCAGGAAATGAATTGCATTTGAACCTTTTAGCTTGAATTTACTGATCGGGAACGAAATATTAATAATAGTGTTGATTTGTTTGTTTTCACAATAGAAACCTCTGTTTTGACTTTTGAAGTCGGAACAAACATTTTTTCTCAAAATTACAATGTAGTAGATTTTTTTATAATCAATATAGCTTTGCTAAAAGACCCCGCCCCCTTTATAAATACTACGTTTAAACTGAGATTTATATCTGTGTTAGAAATTGCCCGAAAATTCTTCTAGTGTGCTGCTATGCACACATGACATTTAAGAAATAAGAACTGTTGAAGATTTAAAAAAAAAAAAACTATGATAATAATTTGTTAATTTGTTATATTGTCTTCTCAAAATAAGACTTTTGCTCCTCAAAAAATGAACATAAATCCCAATTTACAATTATTAACATTTTGAGCATTTTTTTTAAGAAAAATTAAAAATGGCCACAATGTGATAAAAAGAAATATGAAATACTCGAGAATAATTGACGTCTGTTTTATATGACGCCAGTTTTGGCCTGTTGAGGTCGACGCAATCTGGAATGCTCCGAGACTTTTATTTCTTGATCTACTCGACAAACAGTAATTGTGGCGTTTACAATAATACGTGACTGGTGGCTCGAGTCACTTCATCCCACAACAACATTTTTATGGAATTCACATTTGTGTATGCGGCTTCTTGTAGTAATTATAGTGTCCGTACCTTTATAATATTCCCACCTTAAATAATTCAACATGCCTATGAATTTTAATTTACAATTCCGGGGTCCAATTATTTTAGCGTTTTAAAATATATTTGAAAGCAATTCACCAGTGGACTCCTTTAATAATTTGTTCCTTTTATCATTTGTAACCGAGCAATTCATTCCGTTAACTCCGGGGTCGTCATAATATCGAAAGTCACTTTTCTCACATCATTCTTCCAAAATAAGTTCAACTCAAGACAAGCACTCGTCGGAACGAACGATTGAACAAACCCAAAGTGTTCGACTGACTGCCTTCTCATCCGAGTTCCAAAATTCAGTGCAAGGAGCGGAAGCGACATTTTTTACTCCTCCACTGGGATTTCACATGTTTGGAGATTTCCAACACCAAGGACACAATTTAATTAAGCGAGGCTTCAAACACAATCTAAACAAACAAGCAGCAAGTCCAAATACAGCAATGTTTCTATGCAGGGCAAAGCGACCAAAGAGTGAGTGTAAAGACGAGGAGGAGGAGAGTCTGCTTGCTTTGATCCATGTTTGGAGATCCAACATCAACGCTGATGCTCATTTCAGCGGGGAGCCGCAACAGACGCACGCCATCCTTTTGGTAATCAAAGGCTTGTTTCACTTCTTCAATTTGAAGCAATCTTAACAAATTACACTGAAAAACATCTCAGAGAAATCTCATCAGAAAGGACTGAAAATCGAGCAATGCCGCTCGTCTGTTTTAGTTAACAAAGCATCAAGAAAAGCGGCGACGTAGCCACTGATAGAATTACAGTTAGTCATTTGGATAATTATGTGAGAGACTCATCATTTTGACAAACCACAGAAAATGTTGCGACTAGGAATGGGAAAATGAAGCTTCAAATTTGCTTCATGAACCAGCTGTTATATTTTTTCACTGTTGCTTTAAATAAAGGCTTTCAAAAATGGCAACAGAGAGTGCCATCTAGAGGAGTCCAAAAATACTACAACTGCTTCATGAAGCACATTTGAAGCTTCATTTTCCCATCACTAGTTGCAACCAAATTTGAGTGATTAAAATAACTTTGCACGCACCAATCTCCTCGCTTCGGCCTCAGCACTGCTGTATATCTCTCCACGCTTTTTCAATTATCGCCCAAAAAGTATTTCTCAACACATGTGGACGATTAACTTTACAGGGTCTTGAAGCAAAATAATTCTGTGGTTTTGAAAAAAAAAAAAGTGCATGTGCTCTCACGGCTGCACTTTGAAACTTTCCGACTTCAAACGATGCACCAATCTTATTGGTGAACGCGACGCGATGTCCGTCGAGCCCAAAAGGGCTTGATGCATTGCTCTGCTCGGACATTCGGGATGTGTGTTTCCCCCACTTTGTGAACGCAGACGTAACAAAATGATTCCCTTGGAGGGAGCAGATGTGATGTGGTCTGAGAGGGCAATATTTCAAATAAAAGAAACAATAGCATCTTTTCTTTTCTTTTTTTTTTTTTTGATGTTATTGGATTATCTTGAGCCAGAGGCCATGTCACTGCGTCTTTCTCCATAAGAGAGCAAATAAAGGGAAAAAACGGCCCCGAGATATGTCTCCTGCGCGTATTGATGGGAACGAACGTACGCGTGAAGGGGGCTCGTTTGAGCGCAGCGTGAAAGTGAGTGTGTCAGCGCCTCCAATATGTAGGCTAATTGCGCACGAGGCATTTTTCATTTCAGATAAACCAACATTAATGAATATTTTCCTGCCGTCTAATTCAAACTCGGCGCCTTGTCGATTTTTAACGTGTGCGTCTGCTTCAGTGTGTGTGTGTGTGTGGCCGGGGGAGTGTTAGCCTATATTTGGCCTCATTAAGAGTGTGTTGATGGGTTGGCAAGGTTAATAGAGATTCATAATCTAAGCACAGCTGCAACCCCCGTGCGTTATTAGGCTGGGATGTGTGTCCGTGTGTCGGCGTAAGCATGTGTTTAATATTCATGTCAGCTTTTAGACATGACTTTTATGTGCGCTTTTCGCTCCCGTTTGCTCGCCTCTGCGTGCTCTCTGTAATCTGGTTTACAGGAAACACGCCACAGCCGAGCACATGGTCAATTTCCCCGGCCCGCTCCTATCATTACCCGGCGGCGTAATCCTCCGTTATAATTCGGGAGACGGCTCCTGCCAGTCAGGGCGTGCTAATGGCGCACATAAATCTGAAGCTCAAACATTTAGCATTGTGAAAAAGAAAAGGGGTGTATCTGAGAATTTCATGCGCTTTGACTTTGCCGTGTGTTCAATCCCAAAAACTAGTGATGGGAAAATGAAGCTTCAAATTTGCTTCATAAACCAGCTGTTGTATTTTGGAGTCCTCTAGATGGCACTGTTGGTTTAAATAAAGGATTTAAAAAATGGCAATTCATTGTGCTTCCAGCCCAATGTTGAACAGAGAGCGCCATCTAGAGGAGTTCCAAAATACTACAACTGCTTCATGAAGCACATTTGAAGCTTCATTTTCCCATCACGACCACAAGAACGTGCAAACTCCACACAGGAAGGCCAAAGCCGGAATCGAACCCACGACCTCTGCGCTGTGAGGCCATCGTGCTCACCAGTCGCTCACCGTGCTGCTAGTATTTTAGTAAAATGGACAAAATATGCAAATGATCTGGCATCAGACAGTTTACTTTTGGGGTTTAAAAGGCCTAATTAGAGCACACGTAAAATCACTCATCGATAAAGTGGCAATTTCGGGAATTTGACACAGGCATAATTATTTTGTCGTATTTAATTTGGATCCACAACATGTTTGTCAACATAAAGGAAACGTTGATAAGAATAGTCAACATTTGAATAATATGGCTGTAACATTGAGTAAATCGCAGGCAACAAATGTAATTAAAAAGAAGCAGTCAGGCAATGAATTCAATTAAAAGGTTATGAAGCACAAGGTCACAATTGAAATTCAAAAAAATGCCAACTTGTTCTCGACTTCACGAAGCACACGCTGGCAAGCAAACTTTGGATAAAACTTTCAATATTTGACAAAACTCACCTTTCAGACCCCAAGTGAGCTTATTTGATCTTCAAACTGAAGAATAAAAATTCTACGATCCTTTTCAGCGCATTTCTATACAACATTGAAGAGTGTAATTCTTCTGTAGTTTGTGCATGCTGAATGACGACCTGATTTCGACTTTGAAACGAAGCGGCACCTTTGACCTCGCCGTCTGGCGCAACAATGTCGGATTGCGGGGCCCGAAATGTAAACGTAGCAAAAACATTCATTTGACGTGATTGCATAAAATGCAGCGTCTCCCGGCTTTCCGAATCACGGACACGATAAAACGGTTCAATTGGGGAGAAGCCTTACACAATGTTTCATGCCGAGATTGATATCGTGCCGTGGCTTTGTATGGAAACGCCGAGACCGGGCACAACAATGAGCTCCCGACAGTTTGCAAAACACAGCAATTAAGGCGCAAAATGAATATAGAAAAAAAAAAATGGCAAAAGCCAAGTCGCCATGTGCGGGCAATAATAAGAACGGGCTGACGAACGCTGCAACCTCAGTGACTGTTAAAAATGAGAGGATTTAGTGCAACGAAGAACTCCATCCAACACCTGCAGCTGACTCGCGGAGATTTCGGGAAGTAATTAGCGCACAGACTGGTAGAAAAACTCCGTGTGAGGCACGCATTTCCCTTTTAAGTCAGCAGAGTTCATTAAAAAAGGGTGCCGAGCACATACATGGCAAATGCAAAGAGAGCGAGAGCGAGGAAAAAAAAAGAATGCAACATCAATGCAGGTCATTACGGAAGCTGTCGGATTTTTGCGAAGGGTCAACTGCGCTGCTTCTCGCCTTGTGAGAAAGTATTTACAGTATAATGCTAAGTGACATATAGAGGTCTCCCGAGCAGCGCTAACACAGAACCAAGATTAAGTGGCTGCCTCCACTCTTGCCGCCCGCATATATCCATCTCGCTTTCATTAAATGAATAATCCACCCCTTCACTCACTTGAATGTAGAGTCAGGAGAAAAAAAAAAGTTGCGTCTCCATTTTGGAGGGCAGAGTGACATAACAATGGAGAGCGAGAAACTTACTTCGGGGCCAAGAAGGAACATTCAAACTTTGATTTTCATACGCTTGGATTAGAATAATCCGAAACACGGAGAGAAGATTTGACAAGTGCTTTGTGGGACTCAACGAGAATTAGGGTGTTTCACATATCGAGGTCTGGGGGGGGGCTCTTAGGAAATCACGATGATGAGCCTATTTATTCATATACGGCGGATATCGTTGCCCATCGTAGGATTAGTTTGCTCTGAATGAAGAGGAGATGATCGGGATGGATGGACAGTCTGTCGGCAACATGATTCTATTTACACAAAGCGCTTTTCGGACCGGCTTCTTGACCCAAATATGAGATTCGAGAAAAGCACATGAAGTCCCGAAATTACGTCATATACCGTATTTTCCGCACGATAAAATGCTACTTTTTTCCCTCGATTTTGGAGCGGTGCGGCTTTTCTGTGGATTTTTCTTTCACCAGTAGGCGGCGCTCTATAGTGCAGAAAATGCACAAAATAAAGCTTGATTTTTTTTTCTCTCTTGGGTTTGTTCTGTTTTAATGAGCAAAGTTGTTGCCGTGTTCAGAGGCACCGTTTTAAAAGTCTGTTGATGTACCTTTATGAGCATGTCTGATTTCTGGTTGGATTACAAGGCTTTTGCCAGCAAATTCGTGATTAGTTTTCAGTCTGGTTCAAATGTTAAAATGCAACTCGGCGACGTGGTGCGAGTGGCTCATTGGAGTGCGTCAATTTCCAAGTCAGACTTTGATAATTACAGCATGACGATAGTGCGATGCAAATTGTATTGCTGGCTAGAAAGGGCCGTTTTGAGAGTAGTTAGTTGTTTTTGGATTTCTCCAAAGCAATTTGATCAAATTGAAAATGCAAGGTCATATCATTTTCTCAGATAAAAACAAAAACAAAAACAAATTGAGCTAATTAGAGAAAAACCGTCGTGGCGAGATGATCCCTTTAAGCGCATGAATTCAAACAATTGAAAATAATACAAAATAGCCTTAACTCTAAGGAAGCTTTAGTCTCTGTGTGATTTTTGAGGGCATAGCTGAGATGTTGAAATTCAGGAAATGAAGTGACATCCAGATTTGGATTTTCTCTTGGTCTTTTTTGCTCAGCGGGACATTAATCTGACTGTCATCGGCGTAGCTATGGAGGGAAAAAAATGCCATGTTTTCAAAGGATGGAACCGAGAGGCAGCAACTACAACGAAAACAGCAAGGGCCCTAAAACAGAACCTTGTGGAACACCGTATGACAAAGGGGCAATGCAAAACTTAGTGCAAGCTATGCAGACACAAAAGGTCTTGCCAGTCAAATCGGATCTAAAACACTCGAGAGCATACTTTGA
Organism: Idiotropiscis lumnitzeri; assembly: GCF_059441095.1. Lineage (NCBI taxonomy): Eukaryota > Metazoa > Chordata > Actinopteri > Syngnathiformes > Syngnathidae > Idiotropiscis > Idiotropiscis lumnitzeri. The sequence goes on along the minus strand of NC_142395.1, from coordinate 29,046,670 downwards.
CCTAACAAGACAAGACAAACAGTCACCAGTGCCGTTTGCCAGGACATCATCCAAAACTCGAGCAGGGCAGCATATTTAATTAAGTTTATGAAAATAATGCAAAAAACATTCTCATGTTCTGTTTCAAGGGAGCAGCTTCTGAACGAGTTATTTTCTTTATATTCATCTTAAATTTGAGGTATGCAATTAGCCAGGAGATAATCTTTGCTCACGTGCTTAGAAGAACGTTCACGAGCTGATTTTCATCTAATGAATTTGGAGGAGGCAGTCAGCGGGGGAGGTTGACTTCCTTCTCAGTGTGAGATGAGCCTTTCGGAAATTGAAGCTACAAGGAAACTCAGCAGCCCACAGTCATAAAAATAATTCATCCAAATTTAGTTAATGAACCTCCTCCCACACGTCCTCTCTCTTTTGTCTTGCCATTCACCTCCACCATCGCTTTTCTTCTCGGCGTGCAATCGACATCTCTGACTAACTTGCGGAACCTCCCGCTTAATTGTCTTTGTCTGTTCCTCTCAGAGAGTCTTTTCTTCCTTTTTATTTATTTTTTTGCTATCAACCTCTTCATCGTCTTCCCTCGGTTTCCCCTCGTCTCCGCTCCGCCAGTGCGCCCACCTTAGCACTAATTAGGCTAACACGAAATCATTAGGATAGCCATCACAATCTCTGCTACAGTAATTCCATAATCATTAGCAAGTCTCCCTCCCCCTCTTGCAGATACGACAGACTCATCAGAAGGGCTGCACAACCTGGCTCCGTTTCCAATGCGCAACAATTCGGAAAGCTCCGCTAAGCAATGGCGCTAATGCGTCGGTGTACAACGTGCTGCTACAAATTACCCAAAGGAAAGTGTTTGGACTTGTGCTCATTATTCTTAAATGAAATCTAATGCTTTCGGATAAATATCATCATCACTGAAAGGTTATATTGGAAATGTAAGATAATAAAAAGCAAATATAAATGACGACTCTCATAGAATCGATCACATTGAATCAAGGCAGCGCAAGAACCAAACAATATAAACTGAGAACTAATGATGGCTAAATGAAGCTTCAAATCTGCTTCATGAACCAGTTGTAGTATTTTTGGACTCCTCTAGAGGGCACCGTCTGTTCAACTTGGGGCTGAAAACACACTGATTTGCCATTTTTTAAACCCTTTATTTAACCAACAGTCCCATCTAGAGGACTCAAAAAATACTTGTTCACGCTAAACAACACATTTTTTTCAACATAGAAAACTGCGCTTTATAGCCTGTTGCGGCTGGTATATCAATTTTTTTCATTTCTTTCCAAAAAAAGAGCTGTTGCGTTTTATATACAGGTGCACTTTATGATCCGTTTTTTTTTTTTGGGTGGGGGGGGGGTGATTAATGCTTTGTATATTTAAGTAAACATTATCTGATAAATAAGATAAGCACTATTTTAAATAAAACCAAAACTTGACAATAATTACTGTTCAAATGTACAGCTTCAATGTGGAAAACCAAAATTTCCACAGGTGCACTTTATAGTCTGAAAATTACGGTAATTTGTGGGTGACCCTTCAAACACAAACACAAATACGACATAAAAAAAAAAAAAAAACATTCATTCAGGACAGTACAGGCTGTAATTTCCTAGTGATTTTTAGTAGTGAATGAAACTGCTGGTCATCTTCGAGACTTGTTCACATGAAACAGTGAGTCAAATGTTGAATCTGTCCCACGTTTGCACTGTTTCAATTTCAACGTCGTTCGTCGTCATAAAAAGATATTGACGTACTCTATAAGCGATCCCAGTAAAAGAAAGGTAACGGCAACAAACCAATTATTTGAACGACGGGCGATTTCCTGTTACAACTTTAGCAGTAATTGCTTGCGGTTTCATGATGATGTAATTGCACAATTAATGCATGCAAAGTCGTGGTTGCTTGATTAGCGGTAATTAGCTGATTGCAAGGAGGAGACGCTGGGAGCAAAGCTCGCATGCAATGAGTGAATAACGCTGCTGCTGTCTGTCAAAGATCAGACTAATGCGCTGTTGCATATGCAGGCAAAGCGATGACCCTTCTCCCTGCACGACTCCAGCCCGGCCATGGGTTTGCATCCATTATCCTTGAGTCTCGGCAGCCAGAACACCACCGGTGAACGAAGCATCCCCCGCTGACATCTGCTGCGGCCAAGGCGCTGGGAAATTTCTTATAATTAAATTGACAATTCCGTAGGTGTCAAATTCAAACACAACAGAGGAATATTACGGTCAGCGGGGACACAAAGGTTAGCTTTTGGCTACATGTGATGTACAAGGTGTCAGTGACACGCACGTAAATAAACTCAATGATATGAGAGCGAAGGCGCTTGGTTGGGATGAGCGGAAAATGGCCGCGCTGACTTTCAGGCAGTCTGACTGAACAGAGGCACACTGCTAGCTTCACATCATTTTGCCCTTTTGCTGACCTCTTATGGCTCGAGTTGCTGCATGCTTGTCACATCACGTTTGGATTGCCGCTTTCAAGGGCTGACATTCTTTTGGGTCATGAGCTGTAATCCGAGTGTAAACAAAGCCGGTGGAGGACAAAGACGGAAATGGACTGCTATCAGACAGAAAACATGATACAAATCCCTCACTGTGAATATGAAGGTGCCAAAAACTATTGAAAAAATATTGAAAAAAAAAACAAAAAAAACAAAAAACAAAAAAAAAATATATATATATATATATATATATATATATATATATATAATAAAATTATATTGAGAATTGTTACTTAGAAACATTGCTGAAAAGACGACTCCATTTAGATCATATTCAAGAAACAAAGAAAGCTATTAGAACAGTCTTTGAATTAAATATACTTGATACGTGGTGATTTTATTATTATTCAAGTAAATACCCGTTAAAAGCTTCACAAAAAATTGGAGTAGAAAAAAAATACAATTAATCGCAATTAATTACAGATTTTTGCGAGATTAATTATTTAAAAAATGTAATCTCTTGACAGCACTACAGATTACCTATTGTATTTTCCGGACTATAAGACGCTACTTTTTTCCTAGATTTTGAACCAAATGGCGGTGCGGCTTTTCTGTGGCTTTTTCTTTCACCGGTAAGGGGGCGCTCTATAGTTCGGAAAATATGCGAAATAAATCTCGATTTTTTTTTATTCTCTTGTTTTAATGAGCAAAGTTGTTGCCGTGTTTAAAGGCACTTTTTTAACAAACTGTTTATGTGCATTCACAGTACAAAATTGTTCTGTACATGCAGTAAACAAGTCATTTTTGAAAACATAGAAAACTGCAGCTCATAGCCTGGTGCGGCTTCTATATCGTTTTCCCGACAAAAGGCGTTGTTGTGGCTTATATACCCGAGCACCTTATATTCCAGAATATACTGTAACTTCTATTAACACCTCTTATTGGGGCAAGTGTTATTTTTGGAATACAGTACAGTAAGTGCGTAAAGAAAGAGGGGGGGGGGGTAAAACATGAATATTTAATCCTTGTGAGGCACAATGGCAGTCGTGACAGGAAGCTGGTTAACCTTCAGCTCGTTCACATTATCAAGCCATCTTTTCCGTTTCTGGATCATTTTCAAACCTTTAATACTGGTGAAAGAAAAATCCGCAGAAAAGCCGCACCGTTGTATTAGTCACATGGTTCAAAATCGAGGAAAAAAGTAGCGTCTCATAGTCTGGAAAACACAATACATTAAAATTTAAGGCATGTTTCAGGACTCTTGAAGTTGGCTAAACCAAACCAGCTACAAATAGTCTCACTCCTCACAAATTTAGCTTATTTTACAACCATTTTTCTTCTCCAGTTTTTGAGAGCCGTGTGCTTGTGAATCCTTTTAAGATGCTTTTGCAATTAAGGGCTCTCTAAATAAACTTGACCTGGACAACTTTGATATCTGGACCATATTTTCCTGAAAATAAAAAAAAAACCATTCAGTTTGGAGTTGCAATGTACGGTAAAATGTCCATCCAATTAAAAATTGGTTCAGAATAACTTCCCAAGATAAAATACAGTATAAAACAAAAAGGACTGGCAGACGTGCCACTCGGCCATTTTCCTTACACTTGCTTTGAGATTCTGACAAATGGTTGGGAGTGATTTCTATGGTCTGCTTATGATGTCATATGTTGAATATGAACTCATTCACTGCCAGCCGAGTGAAAAAAAAAAAAGCCGTCAATGGCACAAAACGAATTCAGGCCCATTGGAGCTATCTGGGGCGGGATGTTAAGTGACGATAAATGTTTGATGCTCTCCTTCAAAAGTAGTGAAAGTAGTGGCGCCAAGATCACAACAATTCGGAACCAAGCCACGTCAGAAACATCGGGGTGGCCTTGCAATCAGAAAATCTCCACGGACGAGGTGACACGCTCCTGGGCCAAATTAGCCATCAAGATAATCAAATCAAGCATTCATGCTGACTCACATTTGCCTCTTTTTTTTGTCCTCTACTCTGCAATTTCTGTGCCCCGGCCCTCGCTCCTCTGCATGTAGAAATCCACTTTCACCAAGGAGCAATGCTGCCCATCAATATTTATGATCCCGACGTTCCCGTTGACCATTGCTGTGTTTGTGTGCCTCACTGCAGTGCTTACATCAGGTAGGAGAGGATTAAAGGATGAAAGGGAAATAATGAAATGTGTTTTGTGACCTCCACAGGACGGAGAAGGGGACTGAGGCTTTATTCTGATGCCGTTTATATTATGCTAACTTGAAGAAGGAGAGTTACTGATCCCACTATTATTAGCTGGGAGCCGCGAGCTTGAATAGGCGAACGGAACGGCCGCACAGCACAGCATTTCTATTAACTTGACAAGATACGACACTTTAATGGTCGGTGAGGAGAAATTGGCGACAAGTACAAATAAGCAAATAGAAAGCGCTTCAGTGGTGAAATTCAAATGAAAAAAATGGAGAAAATACCGGTTGGGGAAAAAGGAAAAACTTTTTTTTTTTTTTTTTAAAGCAAAGTTTTATTCATTATTGTAAAAAAAAAAAAAATTGTGGTAAAGGCTATTTAGGAGATTAAGGTTTTAGTTCGATCCAGATATGGCACATATATGGCCCTTTCCTTCCCCAGTTTCACTTCCTGCTTCGTAACGGCCAGATGTACCAAAACTTTTATCCATGCAGGGTTATCAGAATTCCCCTCGTACTTAATTCCCATGAACCAAAAAGTTGTTCTGGAGAAAGTCACGGAGGTTCAAGATTGTTTACAGCTTTTTTCCATTTACTCAGCTGCAGCAAAATCTGTGCAGTGACGGACCGAAAGGATGACAGTGGAACTAAAAGTGCACAAAGCAGTTATGAAGATGCTGATAAGAACAAGAAAGAATGATCCGGACTTGATCCCGCATTTGAATCCAATACATGGAGACGGTTGTGTGTGTGTGTGGTGAGACCAAAACAAAGGACAAAATCAAAAGCAAATGTTTCCCTCTTGTTTTGGACCACCAGAGGTTTTTGTCTTTGGGATGTGCTTTGTTCAATCGGTACGCTGCACGGGAGTTGGGTCGCCCGAGCAAAATTCCGGGAACAGGCCTGTTGTCAGACTTTCAAGTTGTCACTCCACATCAGAAGAGATGACAAAGCAAGAGAAAATGTATTCTTTTGGGAGACAAGGGAATATTAGGTGGCTTACAAGTTATTTTGTGCATTTCTAAAACACTTCTCTTCCTCTCTGTTGACACATTTTCAGTCTCTCCATAAACGGCGCACAGATCCGCCTTTATTAGATGAAAGCACCAGAGGCTGTTGCTCCTTTCCTTCTTCTCCTCTCGCCGTGAATTCCGTGGGGAGGAGAGTTATTGATGCCAACTTGACCCGCCTGGTTTGCATATTCATGAGGAAACGGAGAAGAAGGACGCAGCATGTTCCTGCCCTCCTCACCTCTCCGTGTCTGTCACCTCGTCTCGTTCTCTCCTTTCTACCAGACGCCCTAATACAAGATGAGACGGCCAGATACTTGCCCCCACCGACCCCCACGATACTCTTTTACGTTTTCCTTTTGCAAGGCAACACATGAAAGTATTCGGTAGCTTTACGCAGAAACACAATCGAACATGCTAAGTGTAGTTTATGTTTCCAACGTGAGTAAACAGAACTGAGGATCATAACAGAAACTAGTATTGTAGTGACGTTCAATACCACACACAAATGTTTAAAAAAAAAAGAAATGCAAAACAACTTCACTTAGGAATTGAATGTCTTCACTTAAAATATTTAAAAGAATGCATATTACTGCACACCGATTCTGAATCGATGTTAGCCGCTACGTATTAATGACAATGCTAAAATAACCATCGGTGTTTTAAATGCTATAGTTTTAGATTACGGATCGAGATCTTTCGTTTTATTATCTTCTCAATTAAATGCAGAACCGACATGAAGTATTTAACCAGTAATTGGTCAATTTGACTGTCGGGCTAACCTAGCTAGCTTAAGTTGACAGCGCTATCTTAACTGCGTCAGACAGTTGAATGGAATCTTCCAGTTTCAAACTTTGCTTATTGTCTTTTTTAAGGTTTTATCAAAACGATCTTCCAAAAAATGTCTCCATACATTTTTTCACTCCACAAATGAAATTACGTCACTGTATCTTTTTAACAGGTAATTTTCACTGGTCCCAAACCAGTGTTTGTATCGCTAGCTAAACTGTGAGGTTAGCTTACATCTGTGGCTTTTCGAATGACGAATGAAGTTTGACGACTTTGTGTCTTCATTACGTGAGTTGCAATCCTATTTTTGCCAACGTCATGGACAAAATAATCCATTGATTCAAATGATGACCCTTTGAGTAGTTTCTCGTTGTTAGTGTTTATGTCATCACAGTAACAATTAGGAAAGAATGAGAAAAAATTTATCTATATATTTGTTTATTTATTTTTTAGTTATTTTTTTGCATTTTTGCTTTTGTTTTTACAAGTAAAAACTAAAACGTGTTAAAATGCAGATTCTAAACTACGAACCTGTCAAGTCATGTAGTTCGAGTCAAGTTGAGTCACTTACTGTAGATACCAAGTCCCCTGTCAAGTCATGTCGTTCTCAAGATTTTGGCGAGCACGTTGCAATTCCTAAAAATAGCAACTCGAGTCTGCCTCCAGTCAATTCGTATGACTCGAGTCACCCATCGCTGCCGGTTTCTTTTTTTCTCTTGGTCCATGTTTGCGCTAATCAAATTCTAATTATATCAACGCCTCAAATGTTAACCACAGAATGGGACTTTTTGTTCCCCTGTGTTGAAATGTAGTCCACAGCTTGTTCTAATATCAATAAACTACTTTCCATTTAAGTCCCAGATGCAGAATATCCTTCTTACGATACATGGAAGCGGACTCGCAGGCCAAAAGAGAATGAAAGACAGAATGCAAAAATCCAGAGAATGAGTTTGTCGAAGCGGCGGGTAGCGCATAAGGAAAGATTGTGTGACATTGCTCGGCAGTGTCATACGTGCAGATTGGAGGAGGAGGCAGCAGGCCGAGAGCTCAGAGTGATCCTGACTGAGGCCAGAAGCCATGAGCTCACCTTGCTGCTCTCTAACACACGAGGTACACTTCATCACAATTCATATTTGCTACTAATTTGGGGATTGGTATTATTGCATCCCGTTTGTCGCATACAACATCTCTCCGCTTTTAAATGCACATGGTGTACAAAATAAATATCAGTTTGAACAGTGGCGAGCCGTGCATTTGTCGCGATTCTGTTCATAAACCAGAATTTATAGGCAAAGCCAAGGTGTTGAGCGGGTCGGGTTTGGTGACCTCGGTATTGCATCTCTGCTTTTTTCAGACAATGAGCCTCTCATGGTTTAATCAAGCGGTGATCTTCAACTCTCGTCGCAGCGGTTCACAGCTGAGTGTGAAGTCAAATATGAGGCCATGGTCCCCAAAAAGGCTGAAGGAGGAGAGGAGGAGCCAGATGAAGTGGCTCGGGGGTATCTGGTTAGGATAACACCAGACTCGACCCTGGTGTGGCGTTCGTGGCGCGTTCCAGATTCCATTTGTCTGATGCTGTCGATAAACGTCCATTCTTGTTTCCGAACGTTTAAATCCGTGGTGATTCTCCATGCTTTCCACCTCTTGGTGGACTTCCTTGGTGCGCATCAGGGTTGGATTGACACCTTCAAACTTGAGCGAACCAACCAGAGCAATCACACAACAATGAAAAGTGTCAACTGCGAAGACCGTTGTTCAAAATCTTCACATGTGCAAATGCAGACATGATTTTTTCCCTTCATGCGTCCTAATAATGGCTCGTTCTACCGTTTAGCCGTAGCGCTTATTGAAGGGGGTCATTTCCATTTCCTCCGCATTACAGACGGACGAAGCAACTTTTCAAGTTTGCCAAGTTCAGCCGCTAGACAAGGTTAGAACGACACTTTCTTGAAGTCTGTTGTTCCTCGAGACTCAACTGCGCATTATTTATATACTGAGATGGTAATGGTTTGAACCTCTTTCAGGAAAGACTCTTCTCTTTGATTGTGCCTTCGGTGAAAAGTTTTTTTCTTTGCTTACTTTTTGCGCAAAGGTGGTCGAGGCAGGTACACAATGGACGCCTCCTCCCTCAGACGAGCCATCGCACCGAGTAATTCCTCTCACTCGTGCCACCGTCTTTCTACTTTGTAAGGTCACAGCGGGGCTTGGGCCTATCGCATTTCTCATTGGATGAAAGCCAAGGAGAACATGAAATGTTTTTTTTATCGCTCAGATGGTTTTTACTGTTGTTATTCTCGGCTTGCTTTGAATATTCTTTCCATGTTTTTTTATAAACAGACAAATGCATTGAGCAAACATCCGAGCCGCGATGGTTTCACCCACTCGCATCCGCGTATTCTCAGGAACACGTGCACGCACTCACAATGGCATAAAAGCGATACTTTGTCATATAATGACCCTTTAGAGATTTGCGTCAGGCCTTTAGTGTCCTAATGAGTCTTCGTAACCTTCCGCTATCGGGAGATGTCCGCGCAATCGGCCCTCGTGTGTTGGAGGGGGTCGAAGGTCGCTGTGGGAGCTCCCAGTACGTGCTTTCTTGCCGCCATCGCCAGGATGGATGGCACCTCGATTGAATAAAGGGGCTCACCGCTCACAATCCAGCCGACGTACGGAATTCACAATGAGGCTTGGATTTACACCTCCCTTCTGTGTGTGAATTAGCATTTCTTACCGTTCGCTCGACGTGTGTGTGTGTGTGTGTGTGTGTGTTCATTTGCTTTCATCGCCAACTGGGAACTCTCCATAAATACGATGGGTGATAAATCCCCAAGCCCCAGAAGGGAAATATTGGCCTTGTTACCGGACAAATAGCCCTGCTTTCAAGAACCATAGCTTGGATTAAGAGTTGGTTAAAAAGGGAAGGAAAATGTGCTTCTGTCAAAAGCGGCAGATTTAACCTCGCGGGAAAAAAAAGCTCACTACCTGATGGAACATGTTGAAACAGAGGGAAAAGCGTGTAAGATAAGAAGATCTTTCACATGCAAGGTTTTTGGGGCGATGAAAAAAAAAAAAAAAAGAAAGACGCTTCTGAGATGCTTTAAAAGCTCCGCCCTCGCTTGAGTGATACGCCGTAAATTGTTGCAAATTTGCAGTTACAATCTTTGTTGGAGGGTTGATGTCACTTGGTTAGCTCGAAAATCAAATCAAGATTCGTGACCCAAATGATAAATAGTGAGCCAACAGCAGTGATGGGAAAATGAAGCTTCAAATTTGCTTCATGAACCAGCTGCGGTATTTTGGAGTCCTCTCGATGGCACTGTTGCTTTAAAAAAAATGGCAATTCAACAGAACAGAGAGTGCCCTCTAGAGGAGTGGAAAAATACTACAACTGCTTCATGAAGCAGATTTGAAGCTTCATTTAGCCATCACTAGCCAACAGTAATTCCACTACTGCAACCATTTTGCTGATAGAGCTTCTCATATTCTGTAAAATAATAATAATCAAACACACACACAAACGCACACAAATCTAATTGCATGCCTCAAAACAATGTCCGCTCCTCTCAAGCATGCCACATCAGTCTCATAGGGCAGAATGCTCCATTTTTATGGCCAATATTTCTCAAAGAATAAGCAAAAACTGCAAATTAGCTCTCAGAATAAATGCTCGGGTTTTGCCGAAACTATCAGCGTTGACTGAAGTGGAAGTTTTCAACATTATGATCTCTTACAAACAACTGACCAAGAGAATGAGGGGATCAATTTGTCTCAGTCTGTTTCTGGCGTGAATGGAGCCAAACATTTCTTATCTCTTGAAAACACTGGAAGTCCCCGCTGGCTCTGGGAGAAGAGATTCCCATTATTTGCCTCTGTAGCAGTATTCAGCAACGCTAAAAGAATATAGTCTTAGAATACAGCAGCTGTGTGAGTTGGTAACTTGGAAAGGCTGATGAGTGTGTCTCTTTTGTGCACGTTGGAGACATAATGAGAACATTGTGCAGCGTAAACAAGGCCACCGAGGACAGGTTGGTGAAGCGGATCTGCATGGAGCCCATCCGAGGGATGTTCTGTGAGCGAGGGATGCACCGGTCCCACTGATTGGTATTTAGTTGAGTGTACTCACCAATACTGAGTATTCATACTTGACAATGCGAGCAAATTTTATTTGATCAGGAAGTGTGCCTTATCTAAAGCATTCCAATACATATTGCTGGTGTCGGGTTAAAAGAAAATAAAAAAATCCAACATGTACAATAGAACTTTCTTTATCCAGCGCATTTCGCAACAGCTGCAGCTGTAACAAAGCGCTTTCCATATGAGGTCATATTAATTCGCGGGAAATTAGCACACAAGTTAAAAGACAAACAACAGATACCGGAAGAACAGCAGAACAGCGACAGTCTCATGTTGAGTCGAACGCTAGAGAAAAATAATTGTGTCTTCGAACGAGATTTACAAGTGGACAGAGAGGGGGCGGAGCTTGCCTCACATTTAATGGAAGCTCATTCCACAGGGAAGGACCGGCAACAGAAAAGGCACCATCCCCCCTGAGGCCATTTAAAGATTTGAAGCCCAACAAAAGTATCTTAAGGCGAACTCTTAAGTGCACTGGGAGCCTGTAAAGAGAGGCCAAGATTGGGGTGATGTGATCCAGTTAAAAGACGGGCAGCAGCATTTTGGCGCAACTGGAGACGCTTGAGGGAGGACTGGCTGACTCCAAAATCAAGTGCATGACAGTCATCTAGCCGAGATGTCACCAAGACGTGGATTACCGTTTCGAAAGAAAGGGCTTCACTTTAGCGAGCTGCGCAAGGTGAAAGAAGCTGGATTGATGATATGATGAGATGCCAGGGAGGCCAAGGTCAACAACAAGAAAGGCGATGAATGCATTTGGATCGTATCGGCACCGGCGCACGATACAAAGCACATCGGCTGTCAGTACATGGACTCGCATTGCGCAGATCATAGCTTCGGTACTACTCGGAGTCGAGACTTGTCTTTTCCACCTTTGCCCTTTCTTCTTACCTGGAGATTTGTTCAAGCTCAGCATGGCTCAAAGGTAAGTCACCTTCATTTCTTCCCACGCTGAGTGGACATTTGCTTGCGTGATGAAACCAAAGTGGTGCAAGTCAGATGTCATTCTGACTTTTCACCCACTGTTTGCTCTTCTGACTTGCTCGTGCACAGACTGATCAACCGCCAATCGCAACTACCCAGAGATTGCGCAGGATTTGTGAAAGTGAAAGCAAGGAGAGAGTCGTGTGAAAGCTAAACAGGAAGACATTGATTAACTGCGGGAATTTGGATTCCGAGCACAATTTTTGTGTTTGTCGGTATATATCACTTTATTAGCCTCCACTCTTTGCTGATGACATTTGACCATTTGTTTAGTTTGGATTGTATTTTCAATGAATTTGTTGAGTTGGACTATCAACCAGGTGTGGGCAAACTACGGCCCAGGGGCCACAGGTGGCCCGTTAAACGTTTTAATCCGGCCCGCCAAACTTGAAAGTTAATACTTAACGCATTCACTCCCATTGACGGATATATACGTCAAAAAGTCATTTCATTTGACCTATGCTGGCAGTAATAATTAAACAAATAAACCTCGTTAATGTTTCAGACATATTTCGCTGTAATGCTATTGTTCACTTTCATTTAAAATTAAACGCATTTTTTTCTCTGATGAGGCGAGGTTACCAAAACACTTCATCCATTTGCTCCTTCTGTGAAATTCTAGACCCCATTGTGGCCCGCCAATCAAGAAGTTTGCCCACCCCTGCTATTAAGCACTTGTGCGCAGAATGCCAAGCAAGTCACACGTGAGATTTCGTCCCATTAAAAATGAATGTACAAAGATGCGAGACAGTATTTCCAGCATGCTGGATGATCTGATCATTCATCACAGCCGTCATTTTTGACTCATGCACTTTTTGTAATTCATTTGCTTTTGTTCAGACAGGTTTTTTTTTTGTCTCTGTGCTTCAACATCCTGTTGGCTACAAGGACAACCTCTCAGGGTTGCGATTGAAAATGCCACAGGAGTACAGTTTCTGCATCTCCTCGCTGATTTCATTGACTTGTGCTTGTGATGGCTGGCAGCCCATCAATGCAAAGTAATTACAATGAGGCACTGTGGGCTTGAATAATTGATGTGCTTTTTGGAGCTGATGTATACTGAAAAAGCTATCTGCCCACAGTCTCCCGTCAGTAGTTTATCACAAAGTGAGAGAGGCGAGAGTGCAGCCAGACTGCCAATGCATAGCGCTGTGATAACGATGCAGGTCTGGGCCTGTCAGCACAGGGAAGACTGGGACTGAGCTCCCAAGACGGATGCAGCTCAGCTATCAGCTTCTTGCCAAAGATCAATACCTGGAAGAGAAATGGTTTCATGCCAAAAACAGTTCAACATCCAAGGCTGCCTCCTGTTTGCAGTGGTGGTTCTTTGGCATTCCACTTGCTGCAGTCGCCGCACAAATGCAAAACGAGTCTAGGGGGGCTATTTTCGTAGATGCGTTCAGGTGTAAAAAAAAAAAAAAATGGCGCGTCTTCACTTCTGCGCAGGTCCAAGCATACTTTAGAATGTTTTGGAATTTGGCAGAATAGGAGGGTGTGGGTCTCCAAGTGTCTACCTCACAATGTCCATCAGCAAGTGGAGATCTTGCAGTTCCTTATGAACGTACTTTGCGCAAGTCAATCTCCTTGATGATGCCTGAGGAAAAACAACTAATCCGAGACTGAAGGTGTGACCGACTTGGTGTCAAATCATTTGCCGAGCGCACGAGAGAAGATCCCTGCAGCATCGTGCCGACATCTTCGCTTCAGAAGCTTTGCTGAAACTATCGCGGAATACCTACTGCTGGTGAACAACACAAGCTATATTGGGTTTATTATTATTTTTTTTAACAGATTTGGTGCTTTATGGCTTTCTTTTACATTGATATTTATAAAAAATAATTGTTCATTTCCCTGTACAGTAGAACGGCGTCAATGACTTTGAAATGTAATCAAAAAGTTGAATACAATTAGATGTTTTCTGAACCAATCCGAACTTTGTTGACAATGTATCTTTCTATCCGTCACCTGTTGCCATGGCAACAAATATGACCCATACAACACAGGGGACAATGCACTACTTTGTTTACTATTTGTGAACTAAAGTTGGTGTTCCAGGTAGACTCTCCAGTGATCATTCCAAAATGTTCACTCGCCTTTGTTTCAAACCCTAAATGTTTTTATCCCTGTTGAAAAATTCTCATTCATCCAGGTCATCGTATTCTCAGGGAATGAATCGATCGCAACTGGGCTGTTCTGCTTGATGAAACTCGCCTCTTATCCGAGCAGAATTAATCAGTTCCTGCATATCGGCGAGAAAGGACAGCTCGAGCTACATGTTTTTAAGTCCATATCGTTTCGCAAGCAGACAGCAGTCCAAAGCCGCAGATTTGCTACTGTCTACCGTCATTTCTTCCTTTTTTCTCGGAGGCAATTAATCTCTTTTTTTGTCTAGTTGCCCAATGTTGGCTTAGCCTCTTGGTCAGCGAGCGGCTCTCCATTCCTCATTCCTTCTTTTACTCTATCGTGCTGCCATGCCTGCAAGCCCCTGAGCCAAACTCCACCCTGACACACTCACACAGCATTCATTATTTACACGCCAAAAATGGAAGAATAACAGGCTCGGGGCTAAGAGTAACACATAAACAATCGAGGGTGAAAGAGAGATGGTGAGATAGTTCGCTTCATCATATTTGTATGGCAACGACGAGTAAAGCACATTTATTAAGCTTCATTTCATTTTTAATTTACAGAACTGTGCTTTTTTTTTTTAACTTGCCGTGACAAAACCAATAAAATATCAATATGCTTATATAGTTTTTTTTAACTTTATGTCTGCATAGATTCGAAGCTTTGTTTTGTTATTTTAACTGAGGTTGAATCGAGGCAAATGGACTCTTGTTGTTTGTACTTTTTTTTTTCCAGGGACGGCAATCACAGGGCGTCACCTAAAATGACGAGTAAATAAAAATACACAATTGATTATTTAAAATTAATTTTCATTGATATTAAATTTCTTTTTTAATTCCATAATGTACAATGTCTGAATTTCCTGGTGATGAAGTGCAGCATCGAGTCGCCATTTTTCAAAGCCTTTATTTAAACCAACAGGACTCAGAAATACAGCAGCTGGTTCATGAAGCAAATTTGAAGCTTCATTTTCCCATCGCGACCCATCAGCTGCCTCCAAACATGGCCAAGCCCCTTCGCAGTCGGGCCCGCTAATGGCTAATATAAAAAAGTGCACGTGTTCATAAACATCAATAGACAAGGACATGAACTGTTCAGAAATATTTTCTTGAGTGGAGCCCGCAAGTATAACATTCACTCGTCAAACTGAAACCAACACAAAGCCTTTGAGAGTTTTTTTTTTCCGAGACTGTTTATTTTCTCCTTCTGTCCAAACCAGCTTCCCTTCGACACTAATCTCTATCGTTCCACATCACATTTGGCTGAAATGTTGTTTTTTTTCCCCTTCTTCTTTGCAACCGCATGGTGCTTCCTCCCACAACTGGATGGCTCCTAAATACGAGCCAAAAGTATTGCCTTTGGCTGCACGGGCAAACATTATGCATATTCTCTCACTGGGATAAATATGATTCTCTGTACAATGCAAATTATAAGCGAGTGCAACCTTTTTAAAATGTGATCAAGGATCATCATCCTTTGGTGCTCACCTGCTTGTTCTCCAAAACACATGAACCGGCGTCGCTGGGAGCAACAGCAAGGTCGTTCTCAACAAGCGCTCATTTTTACAACCAATACAAAAAATTTAAAAAAATAAATATATATATTTTGTGTGTTTTATTTCCTTTTGTCAACACACAAAGTCTCCATCTCTCTGAGAAAAATGCAAGCTTCTATGGTCTCTAACCCTCATGATTCATTTTCGTCTGCATTCATTTCAGAAGCCCCCCCCCCCCTCAAAAAAACATCCAAAATTTAATCGCTCACATTCAGAAAGTTCTTTGCAATGGAGCCAACTGAAATCTCGGTTTTATTTTTCCTGCTAGAATTAAGGCATCTTTCAAGTACAGGTAAATAAGTTTTCCGGACTATGAGACACACCTGTATATAAATGGCAGCAAATCTTTTGGTAAAAAAAAAAAAAAAAAAAAAGAAAGATTCCCGTTGGATGCTCCCACATTCCAAAACATGCATGTCACGTTAATCGCGGACTCTAAATTGGCCATACGCGTGAATGTGAATAGTTTGTACGGACCGCGTGATGATGGACTGGTGGCCAGTCCAGATCGGCTCCAGCTCATCCATTTGCCCGAACGGGATAAGCGGTAGAAAATAGATGGATTGCGAAACTAGACGATGGTGCAATGACACGGGCCAAATGGCGTGTTGCCAGCGGCAGCGGTTGGCAAATGGAACTGTCCGACATTGCCACTGATGGGCTCCAATTGCACTTTTCAGATGGAAATGTCTTGATCAGGCGAGATTTTTTTGATTCAAAGTGTCATGACCAAGACAAGTCTGAACCAATAACAATATTTTATTCCAAACAAAATGGAAGGAATAAATGAAATAAAATTAAAAAAATTGAAAAAAATGAGGGTATGTATGATGAGCAAGGTTTTTGAGAGCACTTTCATGATCCATCATTTTTGTATTGTTCACATTGATGTCACGCTAGACACGTCATTCCATTTTTTGTCAGTAGAATATCAAACAAAAAAAATCAAACGCTAATCATGATTGCACACAGAAGTATGACAACAACACACATTCTTTCATTTCATTGTAAAAAAATAAAATATGTCTCGAGGGTCATTCAAACAGGCTCAGACAGTTTGGAATTGGAATTTATTCAAAAGTTTGGGAAAATAAAGTTAAATTAGGAAATGTCTTCTTCTGAAACAATGGCCTCATTTGCTGCACAAAATGGTTATGAAGACAATTTCCCTTCTGTCCTACTTTAATTTTATGCTCTAGTGATGGAGGTCAATTTCACACACGTCAACCTTTGAACGTGTGGTTGCCTTCTCTTATCACCCGGAAAACTTTTATCATTAAGACCCGCAGAATTATCGTACAGAATACGCATCTGTGTAAGACGTTTCAAGGACACCAAACATACAGTAAATTTTCTCTCTCTCTCTCCTCTCTCTCCAAAACGTTCATCTTCATCAGGCGATAAGGAAAAAGGGATACCCACAAGCTAGCAAATATTTGCAAAATAGATCTCACTCAGAAGCTTCATTTACCCATTACTAAGCTCAACTACATTCAGAATAAATACAAATTTCATATTTAATCGTCTGCTTATGATTGTTTCTTTGCCAGTCCGTGAAAAAATGTCCTACAAGGAAACGGTGCATGGCGTGAAAAAAAGGGACGGGGACCACTCTGGAAGTGTGTGTGTGTGGGGGTGTGTGCGTGTGTGTTCGAGTACCGTGTCGTAAAAGTTGTTGATAAGCTGACCGTATGTGTGTAGCAACAGAAGCAGTCGACTTTGCCAAGGGCTGAAGCCTTTGAGGAGGCCTTTGACTCCATCTTATCTTCTCACACAGGGCAAGTTTCAATCAAAGCAAATCGCCTCTTGGATGATTCCCTGTAACCCTGGTGAGCCAGCCGCGGTACTTTGGATCCATAGAGTCTACTCGTCTGGATGAAAAATGTTCCCATACAACAGAAGTGCTTGTGCAAACGATGAAGGAACATTGGGAGTGGAAGGGAGGTGGGACGCTGGCAAACAAATGCTTTAAAATAAAGCGAAAATGTTGGAAAAATAGGAACATAAAGTGCTAATATTACGAGTAAAAAGTCATGTTCTTATCTACGGAGTTTGTACAAATGGGAAAATTCGATTTTGATTTTTTTTTAACAATGTGACCTTAACACGCATTTGAACTGCAAGGAAAGGTTTACTTTTGTTCCAAATTTCGATGTTTTTGTGAACAATACCAATCTTGCAGTTAATTAAAGGTGAGAACATTTCAAATGGCAATGACATGTTTTCCCTTTCAGTGTGGCCCTCATACAATCCGCAGTCTTTTCGGGAAGGGAAGAAAAAGGAAAAAAAAACTAATTCAACTTTCACCATTTAAAAACCACTTTAAGCAGAGAGGCACACATTCTCATCCCCTGTAACTATGACAACAAAGGTCATAGAACCTCGTGGTCGTGTTCAAACTAATCCCAATCTGGAATTTAAAGCCATCATTACAAATCATTTCGAATCAATGTCGTAGATGAGAATTTTAAAAAAAGAAAATAAAGTGAAAAAGTAAAAAAATACTACAACTGGTTGATGAAGCAGATTTGAAGCTTCATTTACCCATCACTATCAGCTGTTAACCAAAATAATCAGCATTCAATTCTTATTCAGCTGTAGAAGTAAAATCAATTCATCTCTGATTTTAAAAAGTTACTTAAATTTCGAGTAATCTACTACACTACACAGACAGTAATATTGTAAAGATACTTTCAAATGCACGTAACCAGTCATAAAAAATATATTAGCACACCTTTTGGAAGCAACACTGCCCATTATGCATCCTTATCTTGATGAAAATTGCAAATGTTGGAATCTTATTTTACCAACCCGTTTGCAGTTCTGCATTTAGGGTGAGTCAGGCAATATTGTGTGTATTGTTGCACAGATGAGTGCATTTTTGTGCTTGTGGTAGGAATGCCACCACTTGAAGCCACCTGGGTAAACAAGTGATTGCCATATCAATCATGTACAGTGTGACATGCAGTGGTCGACACCGCAGAGTATATTGACCAACACTGTGACAGAGATGAATGCAAAGACATACCGAGTCTTCTACCCGACCTCACACAAACAATCACACAATAAAATAATTGAATAAATAAATACATTTTATATATATATATATATATATATATATATATATAAATAATTTTTTTTTTTTTTTGGGGGGGGGGGCTTGTTCGACATTCTAATTTTTAAATGTTGATTTGATTATTTAAGGAAAAAATAACTATTGGAAGCAAAAAAAGTACTTGCCGCAATTGTTAAATCATAAGAATGAGAATTGCTCTGTTGGACACTGTAGACAAAGATGCCTCTGTGGATACCTCAGACTGAGACCAAAATCCTATTGGGTACTATTGTGTTCTGAAGCCTGCAATAATTGTACATTGAACAATGGCATGCATTCGCTCCAAAAAAGGCAAAAATGTCAGTCGATTCTGCAAATGTGACAAACAGAAAAACTTCTATTCCACATTTAACACGTATATTTTATCAAGATTAATGAAAACCGAGCTTGACTTGAATAAACAAATTTAAGTGTCTAAATGAATGTGTTGTACTTGAGTCATTTCCTTTCTCTATCCAGAAGTAAAGAGTTGTCAATCCTCCAAGGTGTCTTTCGAAAGCTTAGTAGGCCATGATTATGCCTTTTTTTTTTTAGCCTCTGACGCACTTCGGATTGAGCTCAATGAATATTGCATGGGTAAACGGGACATTTCTGTTACTCTACATCAACTTAAAGGATGGAAGGGGGGGCGTAACTTTTCATCAGCGCTACGGAAACTTGTATTTTAAACAAAATCAATGCTTCTTGCGGGGAAAAAAAATTTTTTTTTGGGGGGGGGGTGTTTTGTTTAGATTTTTTTAAATATATACTTTTGAGACCAGTAGTGTTGTAGTGGTGACTTTGCTTAAAATCTTTCATGACTGACAATATGTCAAAGCATTCAAGGATGGCACCAAACTGCTGAACAATAATTTTTCACAATAATAAATTCTTTCATAATATTAATATTATTGAGGTAATATGTTTGTTCTGTTTATCATTCCAAAGCCACAAAAACTTATTTGTATAAGAAGGCGTTTAAGACCCAATGAAAGCACAACCAAGACATAAATGCCATCTAGTGGTGATTGGTGATACTACAAATTAAAACTACAGGCACCCTCAAGGATCTCGTAAAGTGCCTTTAAAATGTGCGCTATTGCACCGTTTGTGTGTGCCGCACCAGCCTAATAAATTTATTCAGACCTAAACCAGATACCAAGCTAAGCATTTTCATTGGCAAATGTACGAGATTTAGCTGTTTTTTTCCCTTTTCGCGGTAAATGCGAATTCAGAGTGCAAGGGGTGGAGGGGGAGAAAATAAATGTTTTAATGATAAGTTAATCCCCCAAGATGGGTGCGGTGCAAGATGAGTAAATCAAGTGAAAGCAAATGTTAAATGCATCAGAGTAGAGCTCATATTTTATAGATGACCCTTGGCATTGCATGACCAGTCACACACTTTCACCATAAAAACACACTTGCAGGAACAAATGAAAGAATAGGCCAAATATATATAAAAAAAAAAAAAATCAAAAAAATAAATAAATGTTTAAAAAATCAGCAATGCGGTCAGATCGAGGCGTAAATGTAAAACAACTTAAGAAACTTGTTTATTTTTCGGGTTGAGAGACGTGTTGAAACGTTCCCCATGTAGTTTGCCTTTTATGCTGAACTATTTACTGTGGCGGAAATGAATGACATCAATGTTGCCGTCTCATCATTGAGTTGTAGCTCACGGCCCAGAAGAAAGTTTTCCAATTATTTTTTTATTAAGGCTCATCTCACCTCCTTTGACTGAGTCCCTTTTTAATTAGAATTTCAAATGAAGAGATTTTCATGAAATAGCTGAAGGCTTCCCGACACGCAAAAACAATAACAGCATGAATGACACATTCTGCAGTCAATCAAAAAGGGGGGAGAAAAAAAAGTGCTTGAACGCTTGCTCAACAATATTCCTAACCTCGATTTACCCTGATTTGAATTTCTTATTAGTTAAGATCCTTCAACAACCTTGAGGATGGGAATAAAAAAAAATCTTGTTTTCTCCACCACAAGTCAGTGGTCAGACAACCGAGTGTCACCTCATATACACAAACCCGCAATTTAATTTCACCTGCCGCTGCTTGAGAGTTGCAGCAAATTCTACTTCGAGTAAGAGGCGCTCTCAGGAATAACGTTTGCTTTTGAAATGTGTGTAAACATTTACATTGCCTTTAAATAAAGTGAATGTCAAATTGATGAGTATTATTGGTCAGCCAGTGTCACTGATCGTGGAGTTGCGTCATTCGCCTCACTTCCATACAGGCAACAATCCGTAAAGCTTTGGAAGGTCACGAGGTGCCCTGCGATTGACTGGCAGCGGCTCGAGAGCGTCGGCCACCTTTTGCCCAAAGTCAACTGAGATAGACGACAAAGCAGGATAGGAAATGGGTGGATGGAAATTAATCTTTAATGGAACCTTCCGGAACATTTTTGCTCAACTGCGCTGAAATTCAAACATGACTTAAAAGCCCGATTTACTAAGATCTCAAATAGTTGTGTGTTGGCAACAGATGTAAAAGTAATTGAGACTGCCGTGTTTTGCACTTGAGGTAGCTCTGACGGTTAACTTATCACCGTTGAAAATGTAAATTTAGGAAGGTGATGAAGTGGAAGAGCAAACAAACATATTACATTGTTACAGAAATGTATCATTCGGATAATTCTATTTGTTTTTCACTTATATCTTTAAATTCAGGTGTGGGGGGGCAACACAAGGGACAATTAGCTATGCCAACTTGTATTTCTTTGTTCAAAATGCAAAACAATTTTTCACATTATTAAAACTTGAAATTACCCTACTTAAGATTTTAACAAATTTTTCTGCCTTGAAATTTCACATTCACGCAACTTGGTTTTATTGTGCACAATTACTATTACATAACAAATCCTTCCTTGTGATTACCTCAAATGAACATCTGTCATTTATGTAAGTCAGTGCTACTCAATTTGCGCCCCACCACCACCACCCACTTTCCGGCGCAACTCTAAAAAAAAGCATTTTCGTTTAATAGCCAACCTACACCGTCGAGTTAATACGAGAGCGCCACTGCCACCTACTGGAGTGGATGTGCAATTACATATTATTGTAGTGCGCTGGGAAAAAAAGCGTGTTCCCCAGGGTCACACACGCCCCCCCCAGCAATACGAGTGTGTAATAAGTCATAACGGCCCGGTGTGTGTAACATTGCCCCTCTTCAATGACACACACACACACACACATTTGACAAAAAGCACAGCCACTTCCGAAAAGGCAGCCCATGTTTGAACAAGACAAACGCAAACATAGCCAACATATTCCTTGCTAGAATGACACCATTTACGTTTGAACCCTCGACAACCTCCTACTTGGTTGTGTTGACCCCTGACCTTACCTGTGAACCACAAACCCAAGTGGTGGCATTTTCATCCATTTGTTTGACTAGTCTGCATCTGCTTTTTGTCTCTGTGTCGTCAACATTAACGGACTGTATGACAGGGAAGGGCCCACGCGATGAGACGAATTACAAACATACGCGCAAATGCTGCTGTTACCCGTTTTGTCAAGCGAGGGAAGCAAACCAGCTAATTTGGATATCGTTGGCTTCTTGTGGAAAATAAGGCGTCCTCTGTAAGATGCCTGTCAAGGTCCTCACCGGATGTCATTTCACATCCCTGCTATATTTCCAGAAAAAAAAATGAATTTCTCTACTTTATCATTTCCCTGAAATGTATTCTGAAGGAGCTTGTGTGACAGAATGAGGTTTAGGCCGCACAGAAATGGAGCCAGGCAGATTTCCAACATCCCATTTCATCACTACCTTCGCTGACCCTCAGCTCACACGCGCGCACACACACACCAACGCACGCACGTCTGTGTTTGCCAGATCCCAAGTGTTGAGCACTGTCTGTTTACACAAGGCAGCCTGTTAAAGTATCTGATTAGAGCTCTGTTTGAACAGAAAGAGGCAGCATCCTATCAGCGCACGACAGGGGCCGGCCAATGATCACCGGTGGCTCGTTTGCTGGCGGCTTTTGCTTGGGGCTGCCTCGCAGCATGACATCATGGCTGATCGCGCAAGGACGAACACAAAGACACACGGACTGACAGCGTGAAAAGTGCATGAGCACCTGAGGGGGATGGCGGACACACCCCGACAGCCAGCAGGTTTCCGCCCAGAATGCATTTCGTGCTTCTCAGATGCACGTGAGGGGATGCTCGGCAATTAGGCTGATTCGATCGGCAATGACCTTCCGTCTGGAGAGCAGATGCAGGTCACGGCAAGCAGAGACTTCACCAGCTATCATTTGACGCCTTTCAATCATCCCATATGGACTTTCAAAAGATTTTTCAGTCGGAAGAAGCAATATCGAAATTAACGGCAAAATCAAACCTGAAATAAAAATACTAAAATGTGTCGACTAGATAATAAGCACTAAAAAAAGGGTCCCATTTTTGTTTTTATTGTTTGATACGGCCATTCGACCACGGACATGGAACTTCGATTGAATCGTCAAAGTAAAAATGAAAGCAGAACGCCATGAACGAGAGGAATGTTCTTTCACTTGGTTTCACTGTAGAAACACTCCACATGTTTAGACATTAACCATAGCGGCTGCATATGATGATGCAAACATCTAAGCAACAGAGCAGAGTTCTTAAAAATGCCTCATTTGGTTCGTGAGACAATAAAGGTCATTGCACGCGGATATTTCAAAGAAAGGATCTGTGATTTTTATGATGTACCTGACGGGGGAAAGCACTTAAAGGTGAAGAGGGAACCAAGACACTGATAACAAGGTTTTGCGGGAGGGAAATGTCAAAGAAGAGAAAATTATAACTCGATAGGCAGCTTAGAAAAAAAAAAAAAAAAAAATTGGTATCTGTGTGTTTTGGCCGCCATTATTATTTTAGTTGTTTATAGTAAAGAAAATGTTTGGTGCAGTTCCCTTTAAGCCTCAGTTTTAGTGGTGCGCTCAGCTCGTTCAGCTGGTCGAGACAGATGGATAGATGGATGGATGGTGCCAGCTAGCTCAATAGCTAGCAACATAAGGCTATATTAGCTGACCAGCTAGCTGGCTTCAGTTTCCACCCTGATGGCTCAGGCAGACAGACTCTCTTCTGTTCTCTCGCTCCGTATAGTAAAGCCTTGTTTGGGATTTAGAAAAGCGCTAAATACATTTGAGCTGTGGAGGCCTTCTCAGCGGGCCTAACAGAATCAAGAAATCATGATCATATTCTTCACATTGATGTCGTATTAATCCTAATGTTGTATTTTTAGGTGAGAGTTTTTATCCAATCAGAATTCAGCGTGTGTTACCAGGCAGATTTCACAATACCAGAAGCACGCACTATTCATCCGGGGCCTTCAGATGCAATCGTACGGGCATTTCCTCTGTCAAAGCCAATAAGCTTTCAGAGTAGATCGACAGTTGCGATAGCCAATCAGATCACGCATCGCTGGCCTTACGCGGAAGGTGATGAACGCGTTTTGTGATTGGTTACTCACTCGTGAGGGGCCAGCGCCATGCGGAATCAACCCGAAAGTCGTAAAGGGCGACTGTTTGAAAATCCAAAATATATTCTTATTTTTTAAACCACAATGGCAGAAGAAGGGAAAAGTGTGGATTTAATTGCAGATACACTTGCGAGGCCATTTTCAAGACGAACCTTTCAAGAGAAGCGAGGTCGTCCAACACTCAGTCAGTACTGCGTAAGTGTGTTTCTGTATATTTTTTGTCCAGCCGTGCTGCCATAAATGATCATATTATGAGGGGGATTTATTCGAGTCAGACTAAGAAGGACTTCACTGAAGGCCTACGTGTGAAATGCACGGCCCGCCACTGAATTTGAGGTATAATAATAATAATAATTATTATAGATCGACAGATACAGTAGATGGACAGACAGAGAGAGAGAGAGAGAGAGAGAGAGAGACTGATCATCCGGCTACGCTGAATTTTGCATTATGCAAAAGTCGTTAATGCAAAACATTCTTTGTTTGTCTTTTCAGTCAAGGGTCATTCGATGTGTGAGGCATTTCCAAAGATGCCAACGTGTGTATTGCGAAGGACTTATGAGGACATGTGGGCTTGGAGTGACTTCTCCTTGACTGAACTCCCCCTTTCCCTTCTCGAAGTCTGATTGTCGTCTCGACCCGAGTCGGAGAGTGTTCCCTAAACTCCTAAGTGAAGGCGAGACAGACAGTCTGTCTGTGGCAGAGGACGTTGGCCAGCTCTCAGGAATGACCCCTCGCATTTCGACAGGCCCTTTCTTCCCCTCAACGTGACTCTTAGCCCTGTGGCCTTCTCGTCTCCACAAACAAGCAAATCCATAGCAAGTCGCCACTCTGTCCACTGCTCTGCTCTTCATTCCCTGTCGCACATTCATCCCGGGTTTATAGCGTTTTTCATTCCCTTGTCTCTTCCGCAGCTCGATAAACTGTGACTGCAAAAACACTCCACCGTGCACCTTTTCCACAAACTCATTAATCCTCTCGCGTTCATATGAAATCAGGTTTGCATCGTATTTGATTGCCACTTCAACATGCCGTTTTAGCGCGTCTTCGTAGTAACTGTTACGTGCACCGGGGGGATAGATAACGGAGTTAAAGTCTGATAGAAATCTGTTTGTTTTGTTCTACAACAAACTGGATTATGATGCCTTGAGAGGGACGACAAGGCTGGTGCAAAGGTATCGGGGAGAGTAAGCGCAATGCTTTGTTCCTGGATTTGTGCGTCATTTCAAACTGTCTGAAGGGAACGTTCGATATCAAGTGATGGCGCTGCTTTTATGTTTCGTTTATTAATTATCTCTAGAATCAGAATCATTGTGACCACCGGCTCTTGGAAATTTCTGAAAGTCTTAACAATTAACATAATTTCGACCTCAAGCTTCTGCCGGCCGAAGTTGTCTTTGAATGAAGGTTCTTTTATTGTTGCCATTCCAACAAACTGGCCCACCAGAGGCGTGACCGTCGAGTCAGCAGTTTTGCGTCTGTAGCGCATAGAAGCGTTAAATTGCAGTAGCCACGATGCCCGTTCACACAGCTGTTGCTGTTAAATAGACACCGCCAATTTCTGCAATGACTACAATCGCTTTCAACAGAAAGTGCCGTGGGCGCTGAGTCTCTGTGTTAAATGTCACTCTCGGGTTGTGGATTGAACGCAGATGGCATTCAGCCCTCATAATATGTTGGAAGATGGTAAATTCCCGGGTAGACTTCAATCACCCACATTCCGTACAGGCTAGTGAGCTAGCGATGGGTAAATTGAAGCTTCAAATCTGCTTCATGAACCACTTGTAGTATTTTTGGACTCCTCTAGATGGCACTCTCTGTTCAACATTGGGATGAAGGCACAATGAGTTGACGTTTTTTAAACCCTTTATTTCAACCAACAGTGCCATCTAGAGGACTCCAAAATACAGCAGCTGGTTCATGAAGCAAATTTGAAGCTTCATTTTGCCATCACTAGGAGCGAGCTGCCAAAAAGACAGCAGAAATGTGTCAAAGGGGCTACAATCCTCCATTGCAGATCGATTTTGTCCAAGGGAAACCGTTCCTCCAAAAACTCAGGCCTCGTTTTGTTCAAAATGTCTTGATCAGATTAAGAATCAACGTCTGGTGTAGAATTTAGCGGTCTCACCGCGAATTGCGCATCTGAACCAGCAAACTGAACATAATCATAGAATTAAGAACAGTCAAGCGAATGGTTGTCTGTTTGCGTGGTTGACTTGGAGTCGATCCAGCGTACATTCGACCGCTCACCCGATATCTGCGCTAAAGAAAACAAAAAGGATGTTTTCAATCTCAAATTGAAGACTCAGATCGCTTTCAAGGCACTGAACTCGGAGAATGCAAAAATTCCTTTTGTTGTTTCTTGGGATTGGAGCCGGTTTCTGGGTTTGGGGTCAGAAGTATGTGAGAAAGGTTTGTGCTTTCCCAAAACCTGACAGCGACCGTTTAAAAGGCACTTGATCTGGAAACGCAAGAACAAGAAATGATTTTTCAGCATTTCAATGCCTCAAGTCTTGTTTGTTGATTCACCAATTCCCCGTCTCACCTTCTGTGTGTGGGCAGTGTACTTTCATGTTTTGAAACACTCGGTGTTCAGATCCGTTCAGAGACAACCAGTAATAATAACTGTGATTCCATACCACGGAGAAATCTCAACCTATTGACCTGGAATGATGTGAATAGCGCTGCATTTTTAATGGAGAAACAATGAAAAAAAAAATTCTTGATTACCAGTTTTGCTTATTTGTTGGCTGCTTTAAGGGGAAAAAATATGCTGGTGTACAAATTGTGAAAGAAATACAATAGACACGTTTGAGTTGAAACATTCTTGGGCATGTGATCATAACGCTTTTGAAAAAAAAAAAAAAAAGGTAAACTGGGTCATGTGCGCTAAGATTCGGCCTGACCCATTTACAGTAGCGTTGAGTATTTAATAGAGCTGCTCGTCCCAAACAGTTACATTTTGAATTATTTATAATTCCATCCGTATGGGCACATTCCCTCAACTCCATCCCAATAAAATATGCCTTTGTTTTTTGTTTTTTGTTTTTTTGTTTGTTTTAGCTTTGAACCTTTAAGTGCCCAGAAAAAGGCCCGAACTGAGAGCAGAAAAGAACGGGCGACTGCCGGGATCAGAATAAGAATATAGGTCATCCTGCTCCACAGATGAAAGATGCAAAGCGTTGCCCGTCGAGGTGGAAGCAGGGTGGAGATGGAGTAAATATAGAGATGCTTCCATCTCCTCAATATGGCCAGTTAAGATGACCACAGGGAGGAAGAAGAGAAGGAAAAAAAAAAAGGCATTTTCATGGGGCGGGGTGAGGGCTTAGCGAACACACGCTATTTAGTGTACAGAAATAAACATCGGAAAAATAAACGTATGGGAGTATCAAAGTATGAAATTCTTTTAATGGCGAAGGGGAAATGCAAACAGCAGACATCTGTTGTGAGAGCAGCTGCAGCTCGCACACAATGTGGTCTTCTGTCTGCCCGTGCCTGGTGGCGATCAGAGGACCAGTGGAAGGTCCGCGCTCACGCCGCCAGTTTGCGTTTGTTTGCTTTACAAGTTGACTTTTGGCCGTCACGATCGGCGCCCACGTCTCCCGTTGGGCTTTAATACCAGCGACGTGATTGAAATGCAGCGCGCGCACATGCTAATGCACAAGCTTAACTTGTTGATCCATATGCTAACAGGGTTTAATCGTTTACTGTTAATCCGCAAAAGCTGTTCGCTGTATTTTTCAACAAATGTCACCGCATTGAATTTGTCTTATTAGACAGTATCTTCATCTACTCATTCTCCGAAACTTCGATTAATCTGACCATCGAGCCGTCGAACACCAACGCCAATTAATTTAGTGTATGATCCTTTTTGGGATCCCCATTTTAAATGCGACTTTAACAATATTTTTTTTTTCGGTATTAGCCAGAAGAAGGACGTGTGAATACTGTTGCACAATGTCATCTAGGCAATGAGTTTGTGTGACTTTGACTGACTTTGTCGGACTGAGCTAGAAAGTAGTTAAGAAGTGCTTTACGTGTTTGGTTCATAAATTAAAAAATATATATACAGTGTATAAATAAGTGTACACAATACAACCGATTTTAACACTTCTAAAATGGAATTGAAGCCACAAATACATTTTAGAAGCTGGCAACTTGCCAAAGAAGATTTTCTTGAATTTGGGTTGTGCTGGATCAGACTTTAGAAGCAGTATTAGGCGCGGCATTGATTGTAATTTAATGTCTGAGGACTGTTACACAGTATCTGTTTTTGATGCGTGTATGGATGGCTGCTTTTTTAAATAATATTTTTGTTGAATTTTATGACACAAATCATTACCATGGTGTTTTTTTTCCTATATATATTCCATGCAAGCGACACAGAAAATTTAAATAAATAAAAAAAATAACGTAAACTAAATACATTAAAAAAATCAAAACAAAATTCTAATAATTAGAAAAATAATTCAAACTAAATACATGAAAAAAAATCTGAACCAAATAAAAACCAACTATAATGAAAATTCCCAAACTATAATCACCCTGCAATAAATGAATAAATAAAACATTGATTTAGTACACACTGTTCAGTCGTGTTAATAACACCACCGATATCACGGGGACAACCTGCCCACGACCACCCCACCAATCATCCATCCATCCTCCCTACACCTCCACTACCGAGCCATTTCCCTGGAGCTCCGCCCACTCTTCCATCCAAGGAATTGTCCACCCTCCAACCATGTTTCCATCTACCGTAATGTCATTGTATCCACTCAATTCGCCACCTACTCATCCATTCGCCAACATTCATCCACACCTCCATCTCCTCAAAGTATCTTTGTATAAATAATAATGAATTAGGTCCTGTAAAATGAACCATCCGCTCATCCTTCAAACTATTTAACTTAATCCTGGGAAGGCATGCGCAGAGCAGCGCAAAAGCAAAAACAAATTATGTTGTTTTTTTCTAGACAAGGAAATAAAATAACCGTGTGTCAACTGTGGCCATGATGTGTTTAAGAACTGCTGATGAAAAT
This sequence comes from Idiotropiscis lumnitzeri, assembly GCF_059441095.1. Lineage (NCBI taxonomy): Eukaryota > Metazoa > Chordata > Actinopteri > Syngnathiformes > Syngnathidae > Idiotropiscis > Idiotropiscis lumnitzeri. The sequence goes on along the minus strand of NC_142395.1, from coordinate 29,017,822 downwards.
GAAATAAAATCAATCTCAAGGGCCACTGCTCAAGTGTGAGACGCCTCGCTGGGGAGAAAAAAAAAAAAATCCATCTTCAGAGCACTCCAAGAAGAAAACGGAATAGTAGCGGACTGCTTCCCCCAGTGATATGGATCTGTATTGCTCATATTTGGCCTCTTTCTGCTGCAGAGAAGCTGAGTCACAATACTTCCCACACCCTAACAAAGTGACCTCTTTGGGATGCAGGTGTCACCTCCCCTCTCCCTCCTGTGATCCAGACCCCAAACCAGAGCGACACGCACACACACACACACACACAAGGCTGCTTCCGGGTTACTGGGTCACTCTGACATGCACAGGTCAAGCTGTCATGTCAGGCTTTATTAAAAGCCTGGGAGTCTGGAACATTTAATTAGCGCGACCCGTGTTCGCTGTTTGGTAAGTGTTGAGTGGGGGGGGTGGGCACTGGGGTGTAATGGGGTCTGTGACTGGAACTCTGTCAGGCTGGGAAAAATTAACCTCAGTCTCCATTTGGCTTCCCACGGCTGCATTGGCATCTTTGAATTGTTCTTCTTAGCACAGAGCATAAAAAAAATATTTGATTATGAAATTCCAGATGCACGAAACCCCACTCCATCGTGAGGGGGGGGGGGTGCACTCTAGACCACGCCGCATTAAGTAAAACGTGCGATATCAAAATACCATATTTAGAGAAATATAATAAAATAAGCCAAGTCTTTCCTTCGGTTTTGAAAAATATTCAATGACTACCCGTCTGTGAATAAAAAAAAACATTTTACTTTATTTCCCTTATTATATTGTTAGCTAAATGGCATATACATAAAAAACACACACACACACACACACACACCCCTTCCTGGTCAAATGACCAGCGATGGCAGTTCTGGTGTTAAATACTCCCAAACTTCTGGAGGCACAATGTGGGAGCGGGAAGCATCTGGCACCAACATGCTGGTCAAACTGGCTCTTAAAAAGTGTTAATTGTAGATGGCTTGCAGGTGCGAGTCTTCCAGAAAGTATGCCCTCCCCCCAGCTCAAAATAGCAAGACAACAAGGACAAGCAAGGGGGAAACAGGAACTAGGCCCGCTAAAATGATCATGATCATTGTAAAAATAAATGAATAAATAAATTGCATTTTTGACCCGGGTGGCGGTTGGCTTCATTTTCTTACTTTGCCCCGCCCCCACAAATGCCATCCACTCATTTAACTTGTAATAACAAGCACGGTTTTGAAAAATGTATGTCACGAGCAAGTCTCATTGAGGGGTGATTCGGATTTCAAAAGCATTGCATATTAAACCCGTGCGAGCATAACAGCAAACGCAGCAATGCTCAAAGCCATTTGGATATTTTGACACTCATTCTGGTGTTTCATAGTTTATTGCTTCATTTGTTTTTAATTTTTTCACTGAGGGGTAAACTAATTATATTGCAGGTCAACATTGAAAATGTGCCAATTATCTTTGCTTGAGTCTATCCTCTTTTCCTCTCGTCTACCCTGTGCTGTGTTTCTGTTTTATTGCACAAACGGGTCATATTCTGTTGAGCAAAATATTTAAAAGGGGCATTCAAAGGTATATTGATATTGTACTTATTATTATTTTTTTTTTCAACTGTGCATTTTTTTTCTCACAGGCCTTAACGACTACTACTTTGCGGTATCTGATGCAACAACAAACCGCACCACTAACTATGACAATAATACAATAACTAATAATAGCATAATAGCAAAAACAATAACAGGAGCATACTGAACAATATTTACTCGACTATTGGGGGGGGGGGACATAACTCATTACATGTGAGTTTTTTCTCCTTTGCTTGCCCATTAATACCAAAAATATATATATATATCTGTCTCAAGGGGGGAAAAATTTAAAATGACATACACAATACAGCCAGCTGTCTGCTGAGCAAATTGTCTCAAATTGACTTCCTAATATTCCCGTTTCTACTAGCCACACCCCCTTTAAAGGCACACATTAGCCGCTTCTCAATTTATGTTCTTGTCCATTATTACGTCTTTGTGATCTTATGAAACGTCATCAGCTGGGTCCAAAGTGCTCTGACGAGAATGCACGAAATGCCAGGATGTTGTTCTTGTCTACTAAAAAACTAAGGACGCATCGGTTGGTGACTTGTGAAGACTTATCTGGGAAAATATCTCAACATGCATTTCATGTTGCTATTAAAATGACAGAGCAGCGTACTCAAATTTTTAAGTTATTTTTTTCCTCCTATTTGATTATTTTTAGAAACGTTCTCAAGTACAAAGCCATTCCAATTGCGAAGAGTCTCGCGCTCTTAGGAAGTCCGTTTTCAAGTACGTTCTTAGGACCTGCCAAGTTCACGAGAACGCACTCTGTTCTCGGCTATTGTTGTTGTGCCTCACAGCTTGTTGTCGTTATGTTTTACAAATCCAGTTCATTTATTTACATTGGGGTTAATTATGTTTTAATACAATACAGCGCCAGTTGTATTTAATCAAAACGAGTAAGAAACAAATGTGCGGTGGCTTTGGAGGCTGCAACAGATGAATGGAATTTTAATAAGTGGAAGTGGGCAATATTGATTTGATTTAGGAATAAATTGAATTATGGGCTTGGTCATGGAACGAATTAAACCCACAAGTCACAGCTGTTATTTACTGCGCATGCACAATTGAAAGCCAATAAATTTTAGTGCAAAAGAACACAAAAAATATGCTTAGAGAGATAATAAAGCTTATTTTAGATCAGTCAGAGGGGAATTAAGTAAATGCAGAGTGACTCTTTCTCGTGATTAAAAAAAACAAAAAACATTAAGAATGGCTTGCTACAATGCACCGACTGTTATAGCCGGTGAGTGTTACTTGCCGTTTCCGAAATTGTCTTTAATGATGATTGACTGCAGCTGGTAGCGTCCTCGTGCCAACACCAAGGAGGTTGATTCAATTTGATAATCAAGAACGCTCCCTGTGGAGATTTGTTGGTATTTTGGCAGCAATTATTCAATCACAATTCCTGCTTGAAAGAAATAATGAAATAAATACATAAATAATTAAATCACCGGGATATTATTTGTGCAGTAGAGTTTGTGGCAACATTTAATTAGGTCTGAGTGTGATGTGCGCTCATAAGGGCTCATCTATTTTGGAGTTCTTTTGGCACAGCTTCAAAAAAACATTGATCCCGCCGTGGCTATTTTCCTCAATTTGTTTTAAATTTAGACATTTACGCAATGGCTCAACTCCAGTTGAGATTAAATACCTGTGGACTTGTATAAATTGAAAGCCCCGCCCATCCTCGGTTAACTTTTAAAACCCGTTTGAAGACACATTTTTATTCTTTAGCTTTCGACTAATTCATGAGACCGTCTGCTGTTCTGCTATTATTCTGGCATTTATTGTCAATGTGTTTATGAGTTTTAATTTGTGTTCTAATGAC